>NW_006768857.1:23391-31950 GCF_000204055.1 Melampsora larici-populina 98AG31 | reverse complement strand
GTATCAAACGTAAGTAGTGTATCCGTTTGCTAAGTTTAATGCAGAAAGAGAGGAAGAAAGCGTTACAAATCAGCACTACAGTTTTAAATTCATTGTGTCTTTATGTGGTTCAGCTACTCACGTTTCTTTGGAATAGATAGCCCTGAGTTTTCCAATTTCTTTGTGGTAACGGTCAAGGATCCGCATGAAATCTTTATATTTGTTACGTGAAACCTCGAGCTGTTGTTTGTAAATCTGGCGATGGAGAACATCCTCTGGTTCACGCGAACGTAACAACATACGAGTATACCCAATTACATCTTGAGACTCGGTGATGTTGGAGCCAATGTCCTGAATTTCATCTTCCAGGGTATCGATCACAGTCGCTATCGCCTCAAGCTCGAGAGTGTTGAGGAATCGGTAAGCATCTAAGTGACGACTGATCCCATGCTCAACGTTATGGTAGAAGCCTTGGTCTAGAGCACCTTGAACATAGATATCAAAATGTCGGGTACGCTCAGGTGTAGTAACTTGTACCCCAGGGGAAGTTGGTACTCGTTCATCAAAAGGAAGCGCTCGGAACTCGGGAATCAGGCTTTCGTATCGTCGGTAACTAAAGGCTGGTATCATCGTGGCAAACTACTATTGTGAAGACTGTCAGCCGTCGGGAATTAAGAAAGCAAAATGTAGGAGCTGAAAGGAATTGTCAGAGATGGCTGACCAATTCAGTGTATAGGTCTGGTAATTCGAGTCTAACAAGGATGATCGCACTTTCTTCAGATAATCAAACAATCTGTTTATAATAATTTTTTTCAAAAGAGCTCTAGATAGAAAATAGCGCATTAAAACAAACTACATGAGATCCGTCTTTTGAATTTGAAAGGGCATGCATATAATGTGTATGTCAATCAAGTGTCTGACCTCTTTGTTGTTGAGGGCTGCTTTGAATTGAGACACTAATTATATGTAGATCAGTCACTCTGAGGCGAGTTGCTATTCTACTTTACATATTCAAAATTAGTAAGATTAGAAAACCCGCGTAACATCCACAGAAAATCAGGTTTTCTAATCCCCATCACCATGCAAGCCCGGGTTGCTTTGATGCAAACAAAGGACAAGAATACCCATTTCTATCATGATTAAATCACGACCGGAAATAACAGGAAGAATGTAATATATGAGCAGATTTGTTACCAAATCGTGCGTAATCTGATTGTAAAACACAATCGGATCATGCAGTCATTCAATAATTACGCTGGACCCTTGGTCAAGATGGCTTTCTTTGGATGCTTGTCTACATAATTGGAATCACAAGTCATTGTTCAAAGTAACTGCTATCACACGAGGCAAAGACAAGTGCTTTGTGATAGAGAGGGCCTTTGTCCTTTTACGCTGGGTAGCATCACCTAGAAATCGCATCTCCAATTTCACAATCTTAAATCACAAAACTTCTCCGTCAAAGAATCTCTATCTATCTCCTGCTTATAAATTATCACAGTTTGTGTTTTTAGTTTGATTACCAAGTTGGATTGGTAAGCAGTTTCTACAGTTCAACTCTGTTGGTGATCCACTGATACAAATATTGATCGAATCTCCTGCTCATAGATATGACCAAGGGGAAGACACCACGCAAGGGAGGGTCACCTGGCACTCTCTCTACTCTCAAGTCTCCAGGAGGCACCATTTACTTACCGTCAAAGCAAGAAGATCAAGGACCTTCCACCCCAACTCCTCAATCTAATTCAACGAAGTCCAACCCTGTCTCGGATCATCCATTATTGCCACTGGTCCAAATGCTTCCGAATGACCTTTATGTGTTCCTTCAACGTAACTTCGAAGAAATCTCCTCAGGAATCACCAACCTCAAATATTATCGAGTATTGGTACACTTCAACCCCAAGACTTCGGCGCGCCCGACTCATACAAAGGACAAGTTGAAAGCCGATTTTTTAGAAAAACTACGACCACATCTGGAACCGTTTCTGATTGACCCACCTAAACCAAGCACGCCAGCCGGCGCGGACATCGATTTAGACTTTGATCCACTTCATCGCCGTACCACTCGTGCCATGCTTACTGCCGCCATTCTCTCCCAAAGACCTGGGACTACGATTGCATCAGACGCTCGAATCGATCAGATCTTAATACTTTACAAAAAATACGTTGATCCCGACCTTGTTCTCCCAGCCAACACCGAATATAGTCGCAAGCCAAAGCATCTTCCTGTGGCGAAGGCTGCTAAAAAAACCATGGAATATCTACGATTTGCTCTACAGTGCCATGCGCCAAACATCTTTGTACACTCTATTGCAATGACCCACCCAATGCTTGTAGACTTGTACATCAAATTTGTGGCTGAAGAGGACGTCCCAGAGGGGAGACTTGTATATGGATACCACTATTCCAAGATTGACGACTTCATGGATGTGGGAAAGGCATGATGACATAAACGGCTAATTAGAGTAAGTTTGAGCTTTGTCTGTTGACTGCAGTCTGTATGAGCCTAATTTATGGCTGATTTGTGTCATGTTCAAACAGTTGAGTGTTTCAGGTCCCTTTGTAACATGTTGTCCAGCCATGAACAAGGCTTCAGAAGTTCAGAATGGTTCAGACAGCGAGCTATCTTAGTTTCTTTCCAATAGTTCTATTTAGAAGTTCAGAATCATTCAGACAGCGAGCTATCTTAGTTTCTTTCCAATCAAAGATTTGTTGTTACATCACCACAGTCTCTATCAAGTTCCTTCCTCCTTATAAATCGATCTTTAAGATCAAACCTTTGTCTACATGTACTTCAATTTATGTAAGGATTAGTGAGTTAAGTTTGGTAATGTAGTGCGATTCTGAATCCACTCTATCTGCAAATGAATGATGTCGAAGGAATCAAGAGGATTTGCCAGGAGGAGTTTTGATTTGATTACATAGTTTGAAAACTAATTGTTTGATATCAGTCTGAGGACTAATCTAAGTCTCACGCACTTATTGTTAAAGAGGTATATCTGTCTCTTTTTTCAGGAGAGGTGTTCACCGCTCTTCTATCGGTCAGAGGCCTGTCAATCATTAGTCGAACGGCTTATAAGTGATTTTTCACTTTCTACTGCTTCTTTTCGCCTTGTATACTCATTTGGACAAGTCTTTCGTTGCAATCTTTACTAAATGAGCACTCGCAAGAAGAAGACTGCGCAGACCCACAGGAAAGTTTGCTGCTGTGAAGCATTCCAGTGCAATGTCGGGAGCTATGTTGATGCTTCTGGCAATAACCAACCGGGAGTCGAGCTGACTCGCGAAGCATACGAAGCTCATCGGCGTGTCGAGATTCGTAATCGCGCGCGTGCTACCTTATCTCCTTCGACTTCTTCCTCAAGGACACCACCACAGACACCACCACGTTTGAATCGGGATGTTTCGACAAGTCAAACAGATATAACTTCTCCTTTAGCTCGTATGACCTTGAATCAGTCAGAAGAAGAAAACCTCCGGACCCGTCCTCCTCATTCTCATCCCTTGGGACCAGCACAGCGTGAGGTTGTATCGTGTCTTTTGCACCATTCTGATGAAGATGATGTAGAGGCTGGTGATTTGGAAGGAGATTCCGGCAGTGGCAACATCCTCGAATGAATCAAAAATGACATGCTCGGCTGCTCGTTTGGCAAGAGATTCTGGCGTCAAGCCTTATGATTGCAGTATGTTTTCATATATATAACTATTTCTAGATTCTATGTACACACGAGAGTCATGGTCTTAATCATATAAATAACTTGTTGATATTATCATAGGTAGATTCTTCGACTTCAGCCTAGAAAATGTCAAACCGCTGTGTCTTCACACTGCACTCACATCAGCAATAGTCAATATATATGACCATTCATCCCAAAAGACAGCTTCCTGGCTGCTCGGTGCGCAGCGAAGCACCATCGAGCTTTCTTTGACTACTGGGCTAGTGCCCAGTCTGGAAGAAAGTCCTTCTTCCCTTCTTCCCGGAGAGACGGCTGCTTTAAACCAAATACCACGTACCATCGGCACCGTGATTGGCTGGCTCCGAGTAGACCCAGAACTTACTTCGATGAATTGCTGCAAAGCTTGCTTTGCTTTGTACCCAATCAGCAGCACGCCAAAGAATTGTACTCATCTTATTTCTAGGATTCCAGGAGGGCCGGCCGTGAATGACGCAAATACCCCGCTGGAAACCTCTGTAGCCCCAGATTTGAATCAAGACTTCGACGAAGAAGTATGCGGAGAACCTCTAATTAGAATGTCTAGAAACAAGGAGCGACCTGTGCGTCAATACGCTTTTCAAAATCTGTCAACCTGGATCGCCCGTTTAATGTCTCGTCCAAAGGTAGAGGAGTGGCTTGATGAATCACTTGTAGAGTCATCCAAACCATACAACCCGACTGAGGCAATCAATGATATTCATCAATCGAAAATATGGAAAGGATTTAAAGGGCCAGATGGCAAAGAATTTTGCAAAACAAGCGGCAATCTGATTTTCGGGATGTTTGTGGACGGGATCAATCCCTTTGGAAACAAGCAAAGTGGACATCATACGTCTATAACTTTCATTGTGCTCGTATGTCTTACCCTTCCAATCCACATACGGTATCGTCCCGAAAATCTCTTCCTTGCCGGAATTGTTCCAGGACCACGAGAACCCTCACTAGAGCAAATGAATTGGGTACTACGGCCGATTGTTACTCAGCTACAAGAACTTTGGAATCCTGGTCTGCTCCTTTCTCGAACTCATCTTTACGAAAACGGCCGCCTCATCAGAGTAGCGCTCCTACCGTTCATAGCCGATATACCTGCTCTGAGGCGCTCTCTTGGTTTTCCCAGCGCCACAGCGACTTTTTTCTGCTCATATTGCCTGTTAAAAAAGTCTGAGATCAACAACTTTGAACAAACCACGTGGCCAGTACGTACATCGTGCCAGCATAAAACGTGGGCGCAACAGGCTCGCGATGCCCAAACTGTAGCAGAGCGTAAACATATATTTAAAACTCACGGTGTTCGCTACTCGGTATTGAATGATTTGGAATATTGGGATATCATCGAGAATCATGTTGTTGATTCGATGCATAATTTGTTACTTGGGCTGCTTATGTCACACTGTCGCCGATTTTGGGCAATGAAAGAATTAACAAGCGATGAAGATAAGACTCCAGGAATCAGTACAAAAGAACTATTAGACCTGGTAGCAGAACATTCCCAGCCGCTTCCAATGCGAGAAACTGAAACTTCACCATTCCTAGATAGCGATGAAAATTCACACTACGGACTCATGCAAGACTCGTTTGGGGATAGCACTGATACAAGTGACGGTGATTTTGATCCATTGGGTGATAGCGGATGGAATGGCGAATGGACCGCACCGCCTCTGGATGAGATAACCTTGGACTCGGTGATGTTAGAAAAAATCAATACAATGCTACCTAAAATTTACATTCCATCCTGGATCAAGCGAGCTATTCCTGTTCTTGGAAAAGCTTCATTTGGAAAACTCAAAGCTGATGAATGGAGAAATCTTTTCTCCATTCAATTACCATTAATCTTGATTCCTATATGGTCTGGCCAAGATCATGTGAAGACTTCTCTTCTGAAGAACTTCGGTCACTTGGTATCCCTTGTCAATCTGGCCCTCAAACGTGCAATCTCCCCTGAAGATATCCGAAAATACCGATATCACATTCGAGAGTACCTGGAGGGCTCAGTAATACTCTTCCAACATTGTAAATTGACTCCGAATCATCATATGGCCATCCATCTCGCTGATTGTCTTGAAAAGTTTGGTTCCGTACGCGCTTGGTGGTCATTTCCATATGAGCGCCTGATGGGAAGTATACTCAAGTCCTGTCATAATAACCACATAGGTAGGCCTGATGATTTTTAATCTATCAATAGGATTTTTGACTAATATTTTAACACTTTCATTGTACGTATCTTCCAGGTGAACTTGAAATCACCTTCCTAAAAAGTTTCTGCCGTGCTGGAAACTTAGCTGCCCTCCTGCAAGACGTGGAGAAACTACCAGAAGCATTAAGGCCGTATATTGACCAATTAAAAGCTTTATATGAACCCGCATCCACACGACCCAGGCGCTTGTCGAATTCAAAGTTTGAAAGCTTGGATGAGAAAGATCTGGCACGGTTGATCAGGAGGTTGAATGTCCAAGGGACTGACGAGTGTATCTGGGTATCTCCCAGAGAATGGGCAGCGTATAAAGAAGACGAAGGGCTTGGAAAGGCGCCTGTACCTCCTCGCGCGCAATTTTACAATAAAATCGAGCACAACGATGTCAGCTTCTCAGTTTTTGAAAAGAACTTGAATGATAGCTTTGTAGTATTCAGATCGAAATCAGATGAATTTGACTCGTTTGGTCGAATAGCAAAAATTTTCGTGCACCGTCGGTCACCAGAGACCAAGAGAACTATCATTCAGACTTGGTTAAAAGTACAAACCTTCCAGCCCATTCAACAATCTCAATACAATCCCTTCAAACGCATTGACATGCCGGACATGAACGTTCATTTAAGAGCGTGGGATTACCCCAAAGATCGTTTAGTGAAGTTGGAGGAGGTAGTAGCACATTGCTCGTGGCTGATGTACAAGCCCAAGCAGCTTCATTCAGACTTGAACATATCTACTGTCGCTCTGGTTTCAATGGTGCGATGAAATTTTTTCTATATAGCTTCAGATACCAGATCAATGTGAACCATAAAAAAAAGGCGAAATCTGTATGTACATAGCTCTAGATACCAGATCAATGTGAATCATAGAAAAAAGGGAAAATCTGTATGTACAAGTTATCAGAGTCTTTCAAGTAATGGAATAAACCCGTCTAAAAGTGGTTCTGTAGTGATCTCTAGCTGACTGATCTCCAAAGGAGAAAGTGACTTCAGCCACTCAGATGAGTAGCAGTCAGTTGGAAGGCCGACTGGCGCAGGTACACGACTTACTGGTCCTTCACGGCAACGAACCCTAGTGCGTGCAGGACGACCACCTTGTTTTGGTGTTGAGCGGTTTGATTGAGGTTGTGAAGAGTCGTTCCTTGATTTGGCAGAATCAAGCAACTTGCATACATTTTCAAGCTGCTCACTTCGCCAGGCAACCTTTCGAATCCGACAAGGTATGCTGCGCTGATTAGACCCCTCGACAGATGTATCGTGTTCAATATCAGTCTCATCATCACTGCATGCAGCTGTGATGATTTCTGAAAGCGGCCATAGTTTGTCTTGGGAAAGTATTAAGTCTTCACGTAACTGTCGTAACTGAATTGACCATGCTCATTAGTTTTCGAGCCATAAGTTTCAGATTTAGAGGGAAGATATTTGACATACATATCTGAGCCTAGAACCTCTGCGAGCTTCATCAGCGGTCTTTTTTCTACGACTTTCCTCCCACTGTTGGTTCTGATAACTGCATAACATGAAATTTGACATTCAGAAAATTCAATCATCACCATATCATTATCAGTATCATTAACCATTTGCATATTTGAGATGATGAGATGGTCAATACCGTTTAGTTAGTGATCGGATATGGGTAGACAGGCACTTCTTGATGAAAGCATGTCCGTCATCTTCAAGTGGTACACCCGTGTACTCGCCACATTCTACAAGCTTTATGAATATCTTCAGAGCAATATCCCAAAGCCATTTGTTGTCCTTCGAAGTTGGTGAGTCAGCAAAGTTGGGTCGAAAACTCGAGAGTCCAACTGATTGCATCATATTCCACATGATACAAAGCTGTTGCGTAGTAGCATCCTTATGGCCAGGACCGTCTGGATATGGGAAATGAGGATCTGCGCTAGTGGATGGTTGTTGAGGAGATCCTTGTGGGTCGGACGGGTCATTGCAGTCATTTGTGCTGGGGTTGATATCACGCATCCAGGATTCTTTCTCTGATTGCGTTGCTGGAGGAGGAATTGCACTCTGTCCAAACAATGTCTCAATGTGGAAGCGAATGCGAGCCTGTCCCAAGCTTGTTATCAGTTATGATATCACCAAAAAGATGCATCAAAGACAATACTCACCGATGTTGTACCACCGCGCGTCTTGTGGGTTTCAACTTTTTTTACTGTTCGATTTTCAATTCCTTTCGTCATGATATTAGACATGACCTTCATTTCTTTAACTAATGCTTCATATTTTTTATCAGACCTCGCAATGTGCGCTTGAAGTTGATCTGTGCAGGTGCGAAAAACATTTTTAAGCCTAGCAAAACCATCTGGATTTTGGATAGAGTGACTTACAGATTTTTTCGACCATCCAGGAAGTACTCCCCTTTTCAGGACTTAATTTCTCACCATCTGTCGCCGAATGGGGCGTTTCATTTGCCACATGTTCTGATGGCGTAGGTGGCGGAGTTTTTTCAACTGTGACGTTTCTTTCGGTAGCTTTAGAACCTCGTTTTTTTTTCTTCTGTGTCGGCCTAGCTTGATGTTGCTTTTTTTTTGAAGCAGGGGTTGATACCTGATTATTTTCGTCACTAGCTTCACTATTTTCGGCATCGTCGGTAGATCCCCGGGGTTGTTGTGAGCGGATCCCAATCATCTTCATGTCGGAACTGCTTCGACGCGGAGAGGGG
>NW_006768857.1:0-23160 GCF_000204055.1 Melampsora larici-populina 98AG31 | reverse complement strand
GAAAGGCTGTAGGTAAGAAACTTTATACTCTAGTTGATTGTGCTCAAGGCTTGGGAGTGATGAAGTCGAGACTTCAGCAGATAGACCAGTAGCCACTTGAGCCTTTCGTAAAGGATTTTTGTCTTTCTTTTTATCACCTTTCCCTTCTTCAGTATGCCCACTACGATTCGATTTTGAGCCTAGGGTGATCCAGGTCATTTGGTCAGTGCATTGGGTAAGTGGGTGTGCAGTTGTAGATTGTAAACAGAGTTTTGAGCGGACTTACCTTTGCCTCCTTTATATCCCTCTTTATTCTTTAGTTTGACGCCTAAATATGCCACGACCCTGTCAGAAAAGGGAAACAGATCACCCAAAGTTGAGATACTAATCACTTACTTGGGTCGGACGGACCAGCGAATGGGACTATCGGCTCTGAAAGTTCGAAATATACCAAGCACAATTGATTGTCAGACCTGGGTAAGTATCAAACAATTTTATACGCACGTGTTGATGGAAATACGGTTTTGGATAGTTCTTGAGGAGTCAATACATTTGATACTATAAACAGAAAAGTTGATTTTGAATATCCAACCGAATCATTACTCAGAATTGTATATACTCACCTGGGTCCAGTTCGCGTTGTTTGACTACTCCATTCAGCTCAAAGAATTTTTTCAGATTGTCGGGGATGACGACTGAATCAAAAAAGGATGTCAGATTAGAATGTGGATGAAGATATCAAAAGATGAAATTTTCTCACTCAGCTCGTTGTACTCTTGACACGTGGTGATGAGCTTCTCTCGATCCCAACCTTCGGCATCTATTCCCACTCCCCTGATCATTTTCACAAGGTCGTGGTCGCCAAATTGAGAAAAGGATCCATCGGCGTTTAACTCATTCACATCATTCCGCGGTGTGTGAAATCGGCCCTCGTCCAGTGGGTTACAGTCAAGTGTATCTCGCTTTGGGGGTTTCCCACCACTAAACTTCGGAGTGATATCGGGAACAATGCCAGCAGACATTCGAGGCTTCTTCCGGATCAGATGTCGAGAAAGCATCGCAAGCAACCGGTCGCGTTGTGTGTTAGCGCCGACATTGACACCTACATTTTGCAAGGCATTGTGAATCGGACCAGGGCCGCTGCTCGTTGCCGCTTTTCAAGAGGAATCAACATTAATATTTGAGGTCAGTCGATTATTGAGTTAAATTGTGATGATCTTGAACTTACGTATTAATGATGTGCTGTCCTGATCACTAGGTGTCCTTTTCTTCGGCACCACACGACTTCGTAGCTTGCGGGGACTAGGTTGGGGTAGAGAGATAATCTCACGTGGCATGACAATAGCTGTGTCTTAATCGGTATGTAGACGTGGGTTTGGAGAAAGGATTGTAATAATCAATGAGTAAAAAGTTGAGAAGTAAAGGTTTGACTGAACCAACAGCCCGCGTGTGAAGCGTGTGTATATGTATCACAGATACTGTATAAGGATGAAAGCAAATATAAAAGATATGAGTCTGCGAGGATGAGAGTGAGAGTAAGTGAGAGTTTTGGAGTTGGTCAGATTACTGATATCCGAGATTATTATAAGATCGTTGGACGTTTCTATTGAATCATGATGATGTCCGGCTATTTGTTCATTCTTGAATGGATGCTTTGTAGTGCTGACATCAATCATCCGAGAAAACTCTTGGTAACCTATCTTGACAACACAATAATCACAAAAGCATCATCAGTGTCAAGAAACGTAAGTCAACATTAACAAGTGTAACAATGAAAGAAGCTTGACAACAGTCCCATGCGAATCATAGCGATTGTGCCTTTAATGTGGGTGCTGATCAGGAGTCCGATTTCAAAATTGGATATTTTGAAGTCCAAGTGCCTGTATTTGCTCTCAGAGTGTATTCTAATTATCAGCGTGGACAAAGGTATGAAGCAGAAATATTGGACTTCCAAGTTCTGTCCAAGTTGATGTCTTGGGAATCGGTTTTTTGATTGTTATTATGAGGGTTTCGGAAGACATCGGCTTGGGTACTTGAGAAGCGCTTATATGATAGCTTATAATGCATTCGAAGTGAATACGTTGATGTTGTGAATGTACCATGGTTCCATGGTGCTTTCAAAAGGCAGAGAGAAAGTGCGAGACACGAGATGAGGCGAAGATTCGTGTCCGAGCATCAAACAAGTCCAGAGGATTATGCATTATATATAATGCGATAATGAAAGCACATGTAATTTTAGTTGGGGACAGGCCCATTCAAAAAGTCTTAGTACAGCTTTTCCAAGAAGTGCGTTATTTTTACAAAAAATAGACACAATTAGTGATAGGATCAAATGGTTTCTGATCTGAGTCAAAGGGAAATCAAACAGACGTTTCTAGTCAGAACCAAAATAAAATCTCGGCATGATATTAAATCAACTCATATATCCAAAGGTCAAAATTCATGACCATTCAAGTAAGAAACCAACCCATAACATTCAAATGGATTTATAACGTCTCGTGCATTGAGTTTGTCGATATAATGATTATCCAAGATTATACAACGACGTCTACTTATTAATGAGAAAAATCATTGTTATCACAAGATATATGATTCAGAGGAGAACACGATGAAATAAGACGATTTGATTTCAATAGAGAAAAAGACATGAACAAGAAAGCACACATTTCTTTCATAAATGATGGGACTTGAACACCACGTGCAATCTCAATCAAAAGGATGATGATGAATCATGATGAAATTTAAAAAAATGACGAAAATCATGACCACCACGGACACAGCTTAGTATTTCCAGCATCATCGCCAACAAAAGATAACAACAATCAGATACTGTAATACATTGATAATGTAGGATATTTAACTTGAATCCTCCTCCTCGTAATCATCTTCCTCCTCTTGCTCTCCCATTTGGATCAATTTTGTGATTATCTCCTCCTGTTTTTGGAGTTCGTTGAAAGCTTCACCTAATTCCTTGCGCAACTTGATTACTTCATTATTTAACCTTGTAAATTGTTTTTTGAATTCATCAAACGATCCAAGCTTGTCTTGGAGGCAAGCCATTGATTTTTGAAGGGTTTTTATTTGTTCGTCTGTCAAACAATGTATGAGTATTGACCATATGATACTACATGACGACAACCGGGTAAGAAATACCTTGATTTATTTGTTTGTCTTCTATGCTTGAAGGATCAAATCTTTCAACCTGGGATTTCAAGTCGTTTATAGCCTCCTCAACCGATAAGACTTCATAGCATTTGATGTGTCAGCTTGGGATCATGAGTAACAACAATATGATGAACTGACCTTTTTCTTCGCGTTGTCTCTCCAAAAGAAAAATATCGACCCCAGAAACCATTTGTGGAGTATTGGTAATGGGCGGTATGTCTCGTCCAACCACTGTAAGAATATGATGATCAAAATGTTCAGCAGTTGTTATGGTGATTGAGATAGACCGGATGAAGGTAGCTTACATGTATTTTCGGTCTCAAACAAATCAAGGTCGGAGAACTCCATCAAGTCGCGAGGTTGAGGTATCTTTCTTTCTTGTGACGTAAAATCTTCATCGGTGGTCAAGCTTATTAAAGTATTTGATTGGATTTCAGAAGAAGGTTTTGGCGACATTGGAGGGGTATGGTGTTTTTTATGGCGATGAGATAACAGAGCTGCATTGATGTACGGTTGGCCGGATTTGGGGATGGGGGATGAAGTGCTTGTAAGTTTGGTGGTGTACGAGTTTTCAAGTGGGTAGAATTCTGTTTGTCTATCATCAGCATCACCGATTTCCGAAGTTGGTATGCACTTCACAGATGTGTCAGTAGACTGAGAAGGTGAGGCGTGGATGAAAGTAACCTTCTTCTGATGCTTAGCAATGTTGTTGGAGCTGTTCTTGACGGGTTGTGGTACTTTATATTGTTACAGGGAGTAAAATGACTCAGATATCTAAACCAGAAGAGACCATTATTGTATCACTACCCTACCTGGTGTTCGCTTCTTAGATGTTGATTGACGCTCAGTCTCAGAGGAGGCCATCTCGTTTGCCCAAGCGAACTGTCGCCCCCGGAGTAAGTTCGATTCGTTTTTTTGGAACAGATTGTGGGTCAGTCAAAGGTTGTTCATGAGGTAATCCGGTGCAACTTGAGGTAGCTGGCCCAACAAGATCGACAGGTTTCTTTTCGATTGATCGGATTCCCGCTTTGCTTGGTTTGAGATTGCTGGACGGCGAGGTTGAGTGTGACAGGTTGGGAGTTGGAAATACTGGAGATCCGGTTCAAGAGAACAGTTTAAAGATAGGTCCACCTTTGAGATTGATACTACACACACATATAATATACTATAAGTGTAAATTTTTTACTCACAATCAGGCTGCTTCTTTCGCACAATGTCAGCTATCTCGGCTTTATTTAACCCACAACGGATGACCTCCTTTGGATGGTTGATACGTAACCAATCCAGCATCGTTTGTTTGCCAACCCCTGCTGCATCCGGGTCAAGCGCAGTCATGATCAATCGTGAAATATCGGGTGTGCTGGGACCTTTTTCCACCGCTACCAAGAGTATCGCAAGATGTGTATGAGAAAATGTCAGCCTACAATCATCGTGGCAAGATTTGATGGAAGGTGCATCAGTTTATAAACATAAAACATGACATACCTGATCAATGTACCAGGGAACGAAAAGAGACTGATCGAGTGCGGAGTGTACTTTGATAGAAGGTGATTAAGTACAAATATAGATGCTAGATCTTTGATTGTGTCATTCCGCCTCCATGACAAGGGATCGAAATTATAAAAGATGACTGTCAGCTAACATCTGCAAGACATGAACCTTTTTGCAAGATACGTAATATACTTTTGATGTATGAATTGTGATTATCATTGTCAGCTGAGTTCTGCTAATTGGTTCCATCACTTTAAAATACATCACTATATGCAGACATACTTCCTTCTGGAACAGGGATCACCAATACGAGCAGCATGATTGTGGCGGGTTTAGATTCTGAGATTCATAGCTACTCATAGACTGAGAAGAATATCGAAGAGCGCTTGAATTTTGGGAGTCAAAGCCTCTTCTACAATCAATATATTATGTACTATAGTATTGTATTGTGTTCATGATTAGTTCAATATGTTATACGTGATCAAGCTTCAATATATCTAGCATGAAGAAATATTGATCATATTCTTCTATTCCAGATAGTAAGATAAGACGTCCATCATGCGAGCTTATTGCAATTGTTCAATTTTAAGTCGGGGTTTTCTTAGTTCAGATTAGGAAACCCTGGATCTGATTGCTGAGGTGTATGTAAACACGGCGTGGTTGAAATTCAAACATGATAGATTGTTTCCTTGAAGTCAATCTGCTCTCAAATTCCGCAAGTTTGACACTTCATTCTTCTTCTTACTTTTTGGCACTTGTATACATCATGTCATTTGGGTGGGGGACCAAATGTGCGCTAGTTTACATTTCTCCACGTACAAGACCCAAGAGGCTACTTATTCAATTTGGTGATAGAGATTACTATGATTTAGTAGAATTATATAACCTGAAAATGGTTTCAACCAGGCAGAATAAAAATATCCGCACATGAGATTAGAAAACTATAGTCTCAGTTTTCTATGTTACCTTGGGTTTTCTGATCCCATGGGAAAAGATGACATTTTTTGTAGTGTAAGATCGTTTTCGGCAAATATGAGTCGTCCGTCATGATGATTGTGGCACTGTAGTAACGTAGTGGAACAATCGCGTTCCGGCGTCCCTCAACCTAATATTTTTTCATTAGTATTGGAACATCCTCAACGACATAGACACTTACGGCATTGTCTAGGTGGAACACACCACTAATACGCAAAGGGAATGGAAGATCGTTGTTGGTGTCCATTTCGATGTCGAAGTTCTTGGGCTTAGAACGATCAAGGTGTCAAGAGTTGCATTTAACGATAGAGACAATAACCAATGCCGGTCCGGCGATTGCCGGTGTTTATCCACCGGCAATCTCTCGAAAAGGCAATGGCTCAGAAAAGAGAAATCACTTCTCGGTCAGCCTACAACCGAATGCCGTCCGTAATGCTTAGTCAACATTCCCTTAGAGTTTTCGACACTGTGAGGAGATTCCTGCATCGAGTCCTCAACTGAATCAGTTTTATCACAATGGCGGGAATTTTAGTCCGGATGAGAACGACTGGCCGGTAAAATATCGGTGCACATGCTTCCATTGGTTTGGACCAGGTAAGCTAGACCGACGCTATATTGCTTCCGCAACTGGCACTATTTCCAAAGTCATCCTCAATCGCAGTGCAACAGTTACACTGCAGATTTATTTAAACACACAAGCTGACATTATCGACTATATCTCAATTGTTAAGCACAACAAATAGTCTCAATCGATTACGACAATTTGCAATGGCACCATCACAAAGAGCAGCTTCGTATCCGGCGGAAAATCACGAATTGTATCTTTTGAAACGATTTAGCACGGAAATTCCGCATAACCTTGGACCCTGTACGGAAATCTGCTCAAAATGCCATTCTTTTCATTGGTTGCAGGAACAGCCTACGAATTTGAAGCCGCATGAAGCAGGATCGTTTACTGAGTGTTGTCGGAAAGGACAAGTGACGCTTCCACAACATTACTTCACTTTCCCAGCTGCGCCTCCTTTCATCGTTGAACTCCTCACTTCCGACAGCAATCGTAAGTAGCGTTAATTCAATATACAAAGTCCTTCACTGATGTATCATTGTTCAGGTGCTCGGAATTTTCGAAGCAACATTTGAAGCTACAACAACGCGCTGAGCTTTACCTCATTAGGTGCCAAAATCGATCGCTCGGTAGATGGTCCCTATGGAGTGCGATGCTTCAAGATATCTGGACAGTTGATTCATAATGCTGGGAGTTTACTTCCACCAGACAATGAGGCGCCAGGCTTCGCCCAGATCTACACAATGGGTGAGGATGTCAGCGACGAAGCCGATCACAGGGTCTTCATGTCACGCGCCGAACTCGAACCATCGAATATAGAACAATTTTTGAAATTCTTTTACAAATTCAATCCCTACGCCATACAGTTCAGAAACGCTTATCATATTTCGCAACAGTACGGTAGTATTTCCTTCAGAATTAAGACAGTTCCACCGCCATCTCAAGGACAACCAGCGCATGACATCAGGACATATGCAAGGCCATCGACGACGGAAGTGGCAATGATCATAGGTGGGGGTGGTGACATTGGAGATGCAAGTCGGGACATAATCTTACATAGTGTTGACGGAGGCTTCAAACGCGTCTCGGAACTCCACACTGGATACCTTCCATTGCGTTATCCGGTATTGTTTCCGTTTGGCCAAGCTGGATACGATCAATACTACAGAGTCCCACATCCACAGAGTATGTTAGTTTCTCTTACTTAGGTTTGAATTCAGCTGATTGACTTGATAATAGATAACGGTAAGAAGGTGTCGTCACTGTCGTGGTTCGCCTACCTGTTGTTCAAGCGGCCAAATGAATTCTCCACCATCTTATCGTCGCACATGTTGCTTCAGGAGCTCTGTACAGATCTATACGCCTGCGTCGAAAATCAATGTATCGATTACTTCAGGTTTCATCAGGACGACATTCGTTCCGACTTATACTCTGGGGCAGTCGAGTCACTTGGCCGGAACGATTTTCGATTTGGACGTCAAGTTATATTGCCGTCTTCGCACATTGGGGGTCCAAGAGCCATGACGCAGCTCTATTATGATGCGATGGCATTGGTAAGGCACTATGGACAACCGAGTTTCTTTATCACAATGACCGCCAACGACAATTGGGAAGAGGTTCAATCATGTCTTGAATACGGCCAGGGTGCAATTAATCGACCAGATATAATTACAAGAGTGTTCAACATGAAGTGGGAGGAAATGATGCACGATGTCAACAAAAAAGGCCGCTTGGGACCAGGCATATCGCACGTTTCTACGATCGAATTCCAGAATCGTGGTAGACCACACGCACACTTTATTCCTATCATGGCCAAAGGCGGTGCGCCTCGGACGCCGGCGGCAATTGACCTCATCGTCCGTGCGGAGCTCCCCGATCCAGCGTCAGAACCTCTTCTCTTCGAATTAGTGACATCATTTATGCTTCATGGTCCATGTAATTCCGACAGCCCATGCTGGAAGAACGACAAGTGCAATGCGGGGTTTCCGAAAGAATTTGTCGAAAACACTCAAATGACGGACGAGTCCTATCCTGCATATCAACGTCGAGACAATGGAAGAAGCTATGTGAAAGGCGGACACACGTACACGAATCGGGACGTCGTTCCCTATAATCCGTTTTTGTTGATGAAATATAAGTGTCATATAAACGTTGAAGTGGCTGTAAGTATACAAGCGCTGAAATATTTATATAAATATATAACTAAGGGACATGATCAAGTGTCACTGGCGATGTCAGCTGATAACGAGTTGGATATCTATGTTGATGGCCGGAGCTTAACTGGAACTGAAGGTAAGTAATCGGTTTGGTGTCAGTTTATATCTATGATACTGATTCAATGACTACAGCGTGTTGGCGCCTCTTCATGTTTCATATGTCATCACGATTCCCTGCCGTAGAACGACTTCCGCTTCACATGCCTCGGGACAACGTTCTCTATTTCCGCACCATCGAGGGTCTTTGAAATCGACTCGAGTCTGTCAAAGCAGCAAGAACGCCGTTGACTCAATTCTTTGCATTGTGCAATATCAACTATCATTTAGTGCAGGCAAAGATCAATGTTCGAAGTCTTACATATCCAGAAATGGTCTATTACTTCCGTTGGGACACGGACGTAAACGAATGGTGTGTTAGGACCTATAAATCTAAAACCATACCAAGAGTCTATTTTGCTAGCATCTCGCAGGGTGATCGGTATTTCATGCGCCTTTTACTCTTTCATGTCAGAGGTCCAAGATTGTTTGAGGATCTTCGGACAGTGAATGGCATTGTTTACGAAAATTTCAACGGGGCGGCTGCGGCGCTGGGGCTTTTATTGAATGACGACCACTTTATTGCTACGATGGAAGAATGTTCACAAACACAAGGTGGATATCAATTGCGCTCGATGTTTGCGCTCATCCTCAAATTTGGCCCAGCAAGCAATCCGAGGCGACTTTGGGACATGTTCTCGGGTCCGATGTGCGACGACTGCGGCTATGCTCTGAAACAAGTTATTCCAGACGTGGAACCAACACCGGACATGATCCTGGAACTCGGTATATGGCGGTTGGAGCGAGCTTTAGAGGAGGTTGGACTAGACTTGACAGTTTTGGCTTTAGCAAAACCGAGTCTGAGTTGCCTTGATGGTTATGGAATGCTTTTTGATTGCGATGAGGAAGACTTTTCCACGCAAGCGAGTTGTGATTTCGTGATGGAGAAACTTGAAATAATGAACGACGAACAATTGGCCATTTTTGAGGAGATGAGATTGAAGATCAAAGCGGAAGTGGGTGGCATGTTGTTCCTCGACGGCCCTGGCGGTACAGGCAAAACGTTCACATTAAATACAATACTTCATTATTGCAACGCGATGAAGGTTTCGTTTCTGTCCGTCGCATCATCGGGAATAGCTGCGCTGTTGTTGTACAAAGGAATCACGGCGCATTCAGGTTTCAAGATTCCGTTGAACGCAAACGACACGTCAACATGTAACTTTTCGGGGCGGGATGCGGTTTCAAGAAGACTGAAAGACTGCAAGGTTATTGTCTGGGATGAGATATCTATGCAGAACAAGGCAGACATTCACTGTGTTGATCGTTCGCTAAGAGATCTCAGAGAAGTGGATGAATGTAAGGTTCGTGTTTGAACCTTCACTAGACACTTCGGACGGGACGCTGTGAGGCACAGCAGGGGTTTCTAGAACCCAAGAGATCTGATTTTAATTACTAAACCAACGAGAACACAACCTGGTTCCGAAGGATAGAGGGCGGTAATCAGTCCCGATATCTCTCTCTACGGACTACACGACTGATAATGAAAGAAAAGAGATAAATGAGAAATGGCCATACCTGGTTCCGAAGGATAGAGGGCGGTAATCAGTCCCGATATCTCTAAGGAACCAGTCATCGGATGGAATGACAAACAACTATATAAATGAAATAAGCTTAAGTCTAAGTATTAATATTTAGATGTATGTAATGTGATTGTGTAATGACCACAGGTCTTACAGTCTCCCCTCCTTTAAAAGAATTCGAGCCGCCTGGACTAAAAAAGAAAATTATAACATAAAAAAGAACCAATAGAAATATTTTTAACAGAACAGTTGAACTAATTGAAGATGAGTTGAATATAACCAGCTATAATAATTTGAAATATAGCACAAAAAAAGAAAAAGAGAAAAGAAAGAAAGAAAGAAAAAAAAGAAATAATTTGAAAGAGACGAGAAAAAAGGGAAAAGAAAAAAACTTGATGTGAAGTTGGAGGTCGGGTCTTGGTATCGCCTTGAGTATGCGCGCTAATTCATCGTCTAACCTGGTGGAGCAAGCGTCGAAAAGGTTGTGCTCACAGAGTGGCCTAGGTGTTGTTTTTTTTGATGATTTTTTGCGTAGTATACTACGGCGGTGCATACAAGGGAGAGGAACTTACTTCCGTACCCTTTCTGTCAACGTATTGACCCCGTCCTCCTTCCTTTCTACATAAGCCTTCACTTTTGAAACATGGAACACATTGTGTCTCTTGTCTCCGCTTGATAGTTCGAGTTCCACATTTTGTCCGTGATTTGATGACTTGATGACTCGGTATGGACCCTCGAAACGCTCTTTGAGTTTATTAACGCCTCCCTGATGACGGCCTCTCCAATCTCCCGAGTCTAACAGCGCCCACGAGTTTGGCAGTGGTGGCTCAGCGGTGCGACAGTTCTTGTTGTGTTGTAAAGCCTGTTGGACCCTGCTCGCCCAGAGCGCGTCTCGAGCCGCGAGCCACGTGTCTTGTCGATTGTCGAACCATTTGGTTAGCGCAGCTGGGTCGGAATCGTCAGGTTGTCGAGTCGATAGTACGCGTTGTTCTTTGCCGAAGATGAGTTCAAAAGGGGACTTCCCGGTAGCTACGTTGACTGCTCCATTGATCGCATATTCTACAGCTCCTAACGATTCTAGCCATTTTCCTTGTCGCTTAGCAGCAAAGGTTCGTAGTATCTGTCCAACAGTTCGGTTCGTCCGTTCACTCCTCCCATCTGCTTGAGGGTGGAACGCCGTTGTCATATGGAACGCAGTACCACACCGTGACATCAAGGCTTTCCAGAAATTGGACGTCCAAGATTTGTCGCGATCGCTAATGATTGATACTGGCGATCCGAAAGTGCCGATCCAATTAGAGAAAAACCTCGAAGCCGTTTTCTCCGCCGTGTCTGATTGTCCACATGGAATGAGCTTTGTGAATCCAGACAATCGGCAGGTGCAAGTTAATAACATATCATAGTTATTGGCCTTGGGCAATGGTCCCACGAAATCAATTGCTAGACATTCAAGTGGAAGATTGGGTATTGAAGGCGTCAACATTTTTCCCACTGGAGCTTGTGTCGGTCCTTTTGTCCGTTGGCATACATCACAGGACTGTACAAACTCCTTCACGTCTGATGCCATGCGTGGCCAGAAAAAATCACGCCGAAGATCCGCGATGGTCTTGAGGTAACCTAAATGCCCTAATCGTAAGTGGGTCTCATTTACCAGATCATGTCTTAGATCTTTGGTATAAGGAATGTATAGCCTGTTCTCAATGAACAGTAGTCCTTCCACAATCGTACAGTCGTCGCGTAAAGGAAGGACTGAAAGGATTGAGCTATAGAAGGAGTCGGTATGATACCCATCTTGAATACGTTTTCGTACTTGCGGTGATAACGTCGGGCCGGCTTCAATCAGTGCTGCTACGCATTCTATGCCATCTTGCTCCACCTCGTCTTCTTCATTGTCTTTCCTTGACAGCGCATCCGCCACACAATTGTCTTCACCTTTCACATACTTAAACTCTACATCAAAATCAGCTATTGTTTCAATCCACCTCGCTTGTCTTCTACTCAAGGTTCGTTGTTTCAGGAGGTACGTCAAGGAGTGATGGTCGCTCATTATGTTAATCTTCATACCTAACAGCAGCATTCTCCACTTGTGCAGCGCATGTATGACTGCCAATAATTCTTGCTCATGTACCGGATAATTTCGTTCCGCTGGCGTCATTTGTCGTGATTCATATGCGATAGGTGATGCACGTTTCCATTCTTTTCCTTGAAATAACGCCGCCCCGAGGCCATGTCCGCTTGCGTCAGTGAATAACCAAAGAGGGTCGTCGGAATCAAAATCTATATTTTTTAAATAAGGTAATGAAGTCATAAGGCGTTTGATATTAGTGAATGCATTATCTTCAGCTTGTCCCCATTTAAAACTGGCCGGGTCAAGTTTTGTGCTCGTTAACGGTGTTAGTTTGTTGACATGTTTTTCTAGCCCCCAGATGAATTTTTTCATCCACTGGACTGTACCCAGGAATTTCTTGATCCCTTTTGCTGACTTCGGTGTTTTCCAATTCAACACTTGTTCTATTTTTTCATTATCTGCTCTAATACCGTTGGCTGAAATCCAATGTCCTAAAAACTTAATCTCATCTTTAAACAACTTTGTTTTCTTCTTACTGCAATAAAGATTTGCTTCTCGTAACTTCTGAAGCACCATGCGTGTGTGCACCGCATGTTCTTCCGGCGAATTCGAAAAGACCACGATGTTGTCAAGATATACAACACAGATGGAGTTCAATAGTTCACCTAATGCTTCTTCCAATCTCCCTTGATGAGTGCTTGGTGCATTGGTGAGCCCCATCGGCATCACACACCATTCGTAAAGGCCCCATGGTGTCTGTACTGCTGTTAAGGGGATGTCAGCCTCTCTCATTCGAGTTTGAAAGAAGGCGTTGGTGAGATCGATGATTGAAAAAAATTTTCCAGAAGCTACCAGCCTGACCAACCTGTCGACATTTGGTAGTGGTGCGCGGTCCCTCACGGTCAGGCTGTTCAAGACACGGTAATCACATACCCATCTCGGAAGTTCGGAAGGGTCCTTCTTCGGTATAATTAAGCTTGGTGACGCGTACTGACTAGTTGATCGTCGGATTCTCCCAGCTGCAAGGTGCTGGTCGACCAGTTTTTTCCACGCATTCATGTGTTTTGGCGGGTAGTTGTACTGCTTTTCGTTGATAATTGCATCGGGGTCTTTTAAAATGATTTTGTGTCGTATTCTTGAGCTTTCATTCTGCAACTTCTCAGGGAAAGATCCGTCTACAAACAATCCTTCCTCCTCTGCTTCATCCGATACCGCTGGTATGTCTGCAGGAAATAAGTCATGAAACTCCTCAAACATCTCCACTTCCAGTCTCTCTTTCTCACTTAAAATCACATGATTCTCTCGCTCACTCAGCTTCTTCTCCCAGCTCGTATCATACTCTCTCCGATGCTCAGTGATGCGCGGAATCGAAACTTGGTTAAGTCTTTCATTTAATTCTTTTAAAACTCGATAATCAAAGATTTTCATTCCAGTACGTTCACATACAATAGCTCTTTGGTGAATAGAAACAGAAAGTTGAAAAATATTAAAGAATGGCGTCCCCAGTATCATATCAAAATCACCTCCCACATCCCCCAGCTTGCAATATGTCCGATCAAAGCTTTTACCCGAAGTAGGTTCCAGCAAATCGAACGTGGTAAAGTGAGTTAGGGATGGTGCCGGTGAGTCGGTGTTGACGGCTAGGCTAAGCTGTGTAGGTCGCACTAATTTTCGCTTTCGCAGCTTAAAACGCTCGACCGCCTGTTCTGTAATTAGGTTGACCTCAGCACCAGGGTCAGCCAGGGCTTTCAATTTCATGCCACGATATTCGAATTCAATGATAACGCGCGGGGGTTTTGGAGATTCAACGCACCCTTCTTCTTCTGCCAGGTCGAGTTCCTCATCTAACGCTTGTAGTGCAGCAACCGAGGCCTCGTCCAATTCTGGAAACTCTGAAGCTGCCGCTGCTCGAGCATAAGAAGGTCCTGGTCGTCCTGCCGGGGGCTGAGTAGCTCGTCCCGCTGAGGACTGACTAGATAAAGGAGAGGATCGTGCTCGAGGAGGGACATAGTTGGCTGGTTTCGGTGGCGCTACGTAGCCTGGAGGAAATCGAACCTTCTCTCTGACATACGGACCTTTACATGCCCTGTACTCACTGCCGCAGTATCCTTTGCAGAAATGACACTGCCCAATCGAGTCGCGGTAAGAATGAATCTTCCAGTTGAACTCTTCATCACTTAATCGAACTGAAGTACTAGGATTGGCGATTCTGGAGCGATTTTGCGACGTATTTTGAATGTACGACGGTGCAGTGGGTCTAGTCCTCTTGATGATAGCGTGAGAGGCAACCAAGGAAGCATATAAGGTTTCACACTGATTTTCGAAGGTGGAATAAGTGAAGTCCTTGGTCTGTCTTGAGAACCCCCAGAGTTTAACAGCGGTCTTTAGTTCTTCAACCATTCCATATTCTACAAAGGTCGCTAATTGATGATCGTTTATGGTGATCGTGTGGAAGTTAATTAAGATCTGAATTCCACGAGCTCTGGAACTATAAGTGATAAAGTCCTCGTACGGCGACATCTTCAGATGTTGGGCTTTTTCAAAGAGCCGACTGTTCCAATCGCTGGGTAGGCAGGAATCAAAAAGTTGAACGAGAAATTCTTTCCAGGTACCTTTGATAAAGCGATCAAAACCGCCTTCATAGAAAGCGTGGGCGTTCGGTTCCTCAAGAAAATTCCCAACTAGCGTGATTCTATCTTTATCCAATATGACACCTTTGGTGCGGAAGAACGTCTTCAGAGACGAGTACCATAAAAGAAATGGTTCTGATTCTCGGTAAGGCCCTTTGTATACGGGTCCGTCTGATGTTCGGAATTTCGTGAGATCAATTCCTCCGTCAGACTTAGATTCCTCTGGCATAGAAGTCGACTGAGATGAATCCTTTGGGATAAGTAACTTCGTCATGAGGTCCTCGAATTTCTCCATTCGGCGATTACTAGCAATTTGAGATTCGACGATCGCCTTCATAAGGTCCGAGTCCGTGTTGCTCGACGTGGTTTGTTGTTCTGGCGGTAAGGATGAAAGCGGGGAAGACTCGTCGGATTCTGGCAAGGGTGGTAGGTTGTGACGATCGACACGAGCTTGGACTGGTGTAACTGGCGGTACGAAATCTGTACGACTTCTCGATGGCGTAACTGGCGGTGCGCTTTGCGCTGCGGCTTGTCTGGCGGTGCTGGCGTCTAGTTTAGAGAGTCGTATTTCGCGACGATTAGCTCGGATGATAGCTTCGGGGTCTGGCAAGGGTACTGGCGGGCCTTTCTGAGTAGGTTGAGATGATTGTTGTCTACTCATGCACGCCGATCGTTGTGGGGTAGTGGTGAGAGAATTGAGAAAGTAACGTCCACGATGTATATTAAGTCAATACAGTCGTGGCGCATTTAAAGTTGAAGTGTTGAAAAAGGTATGAATGAATAGAGGGGTGTTTTGGGTTTTGATTGAATTGATCGATTTCAGTTAAAGTTTTTTCAATTGAGTCGATCGAACTTTTTGATCTCGGTATGGGTTTGAGAAAAAAAAAGTGTAAGGTTCGTGTTTGAACCTTCACTAGACACTTCGGACGGGACGCTGTGAGGCACAGCAGGGGTTTCTAGAACCCAAGAGATCTGATTTTAATTACTAAACCAACGAGAACACAACCTGGTTCCGAAGGATAGAGGGCGGTAATCAGTCCCGATATCTCTCTCTACGGACTACACGACTGATAATGAAAGAAAAGAGATAAATGAGAAATGGCCATACCTGGTTCCGAAGGATAGAGGGCGGTAATCAGTCCCGATATCTCTAAGGAACCAGTCATCGGATGGAATGACAAACAACTATATAAATGAAATAAGCTTAAGTCTAAGTATTAATATTTAGATGTATGTAATGTGATTGTGTAATGACCACAGGTCTTACAGTCTCCCCTCCTTTAAAAGAATTCGAGCCGCCTGGACTAAAAAAGAAAATTATAACATAAAAAAGAACCAATAGAAATATTTTTAACAGAACAGTTGAACTAATTGAAGATGAGTTGAATATAACCAGTATAATAATTTGAAATATAGCACAAAAAAAGAAAAAGAGAAAAGAAAGAAAGAAAGAAAAAAAAGAAATAATTTGAAAGAAACGAGAAAAAAGGGAAAAGAAAAAAACTTGATGTGAAGTTGGAGGTCGGGTCTTGGTATCGCCTTGAGTATGCGCGCTAATTCATCGTCTAACCTGGTGGAGCAAGCGTCGAAAAGGTTGTGCTCACAGAGTGGCCTAGGTGTTGTTTTTTTTGATGATTTTTTGCGTAGTATACTACGGCGGTGCATACAAGGGAGAGGAACTTACTTCCGTACCCTTTCTGTCAACGTATTGACCCCGTCCTCCTTCCTTTCTACATAAGCCTTCACTTTTGAAACATGGAACACATTGTGTCTCTTGTCTCCGCTTGATAGTTCAAGTTCCACATTTTGTCCGTGATTTGATGACTTGATGACTCGGTATGGACCCTCGAAACGCTCTTTGAGTTTATTAACGCCTCCCTGATGACGGCCTCTCCAATCTCCCGAGTCTAACAGCGCCCACGAGTTTGGCAGTAGTGGCTCAGCGGTGCGACAGTTCTTGTTGTGTTGTAAAGCCTGTTGGACCCTGCTCGCCCAGAGCGCGTCTCGAGCCGCGAGCCACGTGTCTTGTCGATTGTCGAACCATTTGGTTAGCGCAACTGGGTCGGAATCGTCAGGTTGTCGAGTCGATAGTACGCGTTGTTCTTTGCCGAAGATGAGTTCAAAAGGGGACTTCCCGGTAGCTACGTTGACTGCTCCATTGATCGCATATTCTACAGCTCCTAACGATTCTAGCCATTTTCCTTGTCGCTTAGCAGCAAAGGTTCGTAGTATCTGTCCAACAGTTCGGTTCGTCCGTTCACTCCTCCCATCTGCTTGAGGGTGGAACGCCGTTGTCATATGGAACGCAGTACCACACCGTGACATCAAGGCTTTCCAGAAATTGGACGTCCAAGATTTGTCGCGATCGCTAATGATTGATACTGGCGATCCGAAAGTGCCGATCCAATTAGAGAAAAACCTCGAAGCCGTTTTCTCCGCCGTGTCTGATTGTCCACATGGAATGAGCTTTGTGAATCCAGACAATCGGCAGGTGCAAGTTAATAACATATCATAGTTATTGGCCTTGGGCAATGGTCCCACGAAATCAATTGCTAGACATTCAAGTGGAAGATTGGGTATTGAAGGCGTCAACATTTTTCCCACTGGAGCTTGTGTCGGTCCTTTTGTCCGTTGGCATACATCACAGGACTGTACAAACTCCTTCACGTCTGATGCCATGCGTGGCCAGAAAAAATCACGCCGAAGATCCGCGATGGTCTTGAGGTAACCTAAATGCCCTAATCGTAAGTGGGTCTCATTTACCAGATCATGTCTTAGATCTTTGGTATAAGGAATGTATAGCCTGTTCTCAATGAACAGTAGTCCTTCCACAATCGTACAGTCGTCGCGTAAAGGAAGGACTGAAAGGATTGAGCTATAGAAGGAGTCGGTATGATACCCATCTTGAATACGTTTTCGTACTTGCGGTGATAACGTCGGGCCGGCTTCAATCAGTGCTGCTACGCATTCTATGCCATCTTGCTCCACCTCGTCTTCTTCATTGTCTTTCCTTGACAGCGCATCCGCCACACAATTGTCTTCACCTTTCACATACTTAAACTCTACATCAAAATCAGCTATTGTTTCAATCCACCTCGCTTGTCTTCTACTCAAGGTTCGTTGTTTCAGGAGGTACGTCAAGGAGTGATGGTCGCTCATTATGTTAATCTTCATACCTAACAGCAGCATTCTCCACTTGTGCAGCGCATGTATGACTGCCAATAATTCTTGCTCATGTACCGGATAATTTCGTTCCGCTGGCGTCATTTGTCGTGATTCATATGCGATAGGTGATGCACGTTTCCATTCTTTTCCTTGAAATAACGCCGCCCCGAGGCCATGTCCGCTTGCGTCAGTGAATAACCAAAGAGGGTCGTCGGAATCAAAATCTATATTTTTTAAATAAGGTAATGAAGTCATAAGGCGTTTGATATTAGTGAATGCATTATCTTCAGCTTGTCCCCATTTAAAACTGGCCGGGTCAAGTTTTGTGCTCGTTAACGGTGTTAGTTTGTTGACATGTTTTTCTAGCCCCCAGATGAATTTTTTCATCCACTGGACTGTACCCAGGAATTTCTTGATCCCTTTTGCTGACTTCGGTGTTTTCCAATTCAACACTTGTTCTATTTTTTCATTATCTGCTCTAATACCGTTGGCTGAAATCCAATGTCCTAAAAACTTAATCTCATCTTTAAACAACTTCGTTTTCTTCTTACTGCAATAAAGATTTGCTTCTCGTAACTTCTGAAGCACCATGCGTGTGTGCACCGCATGTTCTTCCGGCGAATTCGAAAAGACCACGATGTCGTCAAGATATACAACACAGATGGAGTTCAATAGTTCACCTAATGCTTCTTCCAATCTCCCTTGATGAGTGCTTGGTGCATTGGTGAGCCCCATCGGCATCACACACCATTCGTAAAGGCCCCATGGTGTCTGTACTGCTGTTAAGGGGATGTCAGCCTCTCTCATTCGAGTTTGAAAGAAGGCGTTGGTGAGATCGATGATTGAAAAAAATTTTCCAGAAGCTACCAGCCTGACCAACCTGTCGACATTTGGTAGTGGTGCGCGGTCCCTCACGGTCAGGCTGTTCAAGACACGGTAATCACATACCCATCTCGGAAGTTCGGAAGGGTCCTTCTTCGGTATAATTAAGCTTGGTGACGCGTACTGACTAGTTGATCGTCGGATTCTCCCAGCTGCAAGGTGCTGGTCGACCAGTTTTTTCCACGCATTCATGTGTTTTGGCGGGTAGTTGTACTGCTTTTCGTTGATAATTGCATCGGGGTCTTTTAAAATGATTTTGTGTCGTATTCTTGAGCTTTCATTCTGCAACTTCTCAGGGAAAGATCCGTCTACAAACAATCCTTCCTCCTCTGCTTCATCCGATACCGCTGGTATGTCTGCAGGAAATAAGTCATGAAACTCCTCAAACATCTCCACTTCCAGTCTCTCTTTCTCACTTAAAATCACATGATTCTCTCGCTCACTCAGCTTCTTCTCCCAGCTCGTATCATACTCTCTCCGAGGCTCAGTGATGCGCGGAATCGAAACTTGGTTAAGTCTTTCATTTAATTCTTTTAAAACTCGATAATCAAAGATTTTCATTCCAGTACGTTCACATACAATAGCTCTTTGGTGAATAGAAACAGAAAGTTGAAAAATATTAAAGAATGGCGTCCCCAGTATCATATCAAAATCACCTCCCACATCCCCCAGCTTGCAATATGTCCGATCAAAGCTTTTACCCGAAGTAGGTTCCAGCAAATCGAACGTGGTAAAGTGAGTTAGGGATGGTGCCGGTGAGTCGGTGTTGACGGCTAGGCTAAGCTGTGTAGGTCGCACTAATTTTCGCTTTCGCAGCTTAAAACGCTCGACCGCCTGTTCTGTAATTAGGTTGACCTCAGCACCAGGGTCAGCCAGGGCTTTCAATTTCATGCCACGATATTCGAATTCAATGATAACGCGCGGGGGTTTTGGAGATTCAACGCACCCTTCTTCTTCTGCCAGGTCGAGTTCCTCATCTAACGCTTGTAGTGCAGCAACCGAGGCCTCGTCCAATTCTGGAAACTCTGAAGCTGCCGCTGCTCGAGCATAAGAAGGTCCTGGTCGTCCTTCCGGGGGCTGAGTAGCTCGTCCCGCTGAGGACTGACTAGATAAAGGAGAGGATCGTGCTCGAGGAGGGACATAGTTGGCTGGTTTCGGTGGCGCTACGTAGCCTGGAGGAAATCGAACCTTCTCTCTGACATACGGACCTTTACATGCCCTGTACTCACTGCCGCAGTATCCTTTGCAGAAATGACACTGCCCAATCGAGTCGCGGTAAGAATGAATCTTCCAGTTGAACTCTTCATCACTTAATCGAACTGAAGTACTAGGATTGGCGATTCTGGAGCGATTTTGCGACGTATTTTGAATGTACGATGGTGCAGTGGGTCTAGTCCTCTTGATGATAGCGTGAGAGGCAACCAAGGAAGCATATAAGGTTTCACACTGATTTTCGAAGGTGGAATAAGTGAAGTCCTTGGTCTGTCTTGAGAACCCCCAGAGTTTAACAGCGGTCTTTAGTTCTTCAACCATTCCATATTCTACAAAGGTCGCTAATTGATGATCGTTTATGGTGATCGTGTGGAAGTTAATTAAGATCTGAATTCCACGAGCTCTGGAACTATAAGTGATAAAGTCCTCGTACGGCGACATCTTCAGATGTTGGGCTTTTTCAAAGAGCCGACTGTTCCAATCGCTGGGTAGGCAGGAATCAAAAAGTTGAACGAGAAATTCTTTCCAGGTACCTTTGATAAAGCGATCAAAACCGCCTTCATAGAAAGCGTGGGCGTTCGGTTCCTCAAGAAAATTCCCAACTAGCGTGATTCTATCTTTATCCAATATGACACCTTTGGTGCGGAAGAACGTCTTCAGAGACGAGTACCATAAAAGAAATGGTTCTGATTCTCGGTAAGGCCCTTTGTATACGGGTCCGTCTGATGTTCGGAATTTCGTGAGATCAATTCCTCCGTCAGACTTAGATTCCTCTGGCATAGAAGTCGACTGAGATGAATCCTTTGGGATAAGTAACTTCGTCATGAGGTCCTCGAATTTCTCCATTCGGCGATTACTAGCAATTTGAGATTCGACGATCGCCTTCATAAGGTCCGAGTCCGTGTTGCTCGACGTGGTTTGTTGTTCTGGCATCTTCGGAAAAGGTGTACTGGACGTGTTCTTGCGCGTAGGAGATGGCGGTAAGGATGAAAGCGGGGAAGACTCGTCGGATTCTGGCAAGGGTGGTAGGTTGTGACGATCGACACGAGCTTGGACTGGTGTAACTGGCGGTACGAAATCTGTACGACTTCTCGATGGCGTAACTGGCGGTGCGCTTTGCGCTGCGGCTTGTCTGGCGGTGCTGGCGTCTAGTTTAGAGAGTCGTATTTCGCGACGATTAGCTCGGATGATAGCTTCGGGGTCTGGCAAGGGTACTGGCGGGCCTTTCTGAGTAGGTTGAGATGATTGTTGTCTACTCATGCACGCCGATCGTTGTGGGGTAGTGGTGAGAGAATTGAGAAAGTAACGTCCACGATGTATATTAAGTCAATACAGTCGTGGCGCATTTAAAGTTGAAGTGTTGAAAAAGGTATGAATGAATAGAGGGGTGTTTTGGGTTTTGATTGAATTGATCGATTTCAGTTAAAGTTTTTTCAATTGAGTCGATCGAACTTTTTGATCTCGGTATGGGTTTGAGAAAAAAAAAGTGTAAGGTTCGTGTTTGAACCTTCACTAGACACTTCGGACGGGACGCTGTGAGGCACAGCAGGGGTTTCTAGAACCCAAGAGATCTGATTTTAATTACTAAACCAACGAGAACACAACCTGGTTCCGAAGGATAGAGGGCGGTAATCAGTCCCGATATCTCTCTCTACGGACTACACGACTGATAATGAAAGAAAAGAGATAAATGAGAAATGGCCATACCTGGTTCCGAAGGATAGAGGGCGGTAATCAGTCCCGATATCTCTAAGGAACCAGTCATCGGATGGAATGACAAACAACTATATAAATGAAATAAGCTTAAGTCTAAGTATTAATATTTAGATGTATGTAATGTGATTGTGTAATGACCACAGGTCTTACAGTCTCCCCTCCTTTAAAAGAATTCGAGCCGCCTGGACTAAAAAAGAAAATTATAACATAAAAAAGAACCAATAGAAATATTTTTAACAGAACAGTTGAACTAATTGAAGATGAGTTGAATATAACCAGTATAATAATTTGAAATATAGCACAAAAAAAGAAAAAGAGAAAAGAAAGAAAGAAAGAAAAAAAAGAAATAATTTGAAAGAAACGAGAAAAAAGGGAAAAGAAAAAAACTTGATGTGAAGTTGGAGGTCGGGTCTTGGTATCGCCTTGAGTATGCGCGCTAATTCATCGTCTAACCTGGTGGAGCAAGCGTCGAAAAGGTTGTGCTCACAGAGTGGCCTAGGTGTTGTTTTTTTTGATGATTTTTTGCGTAGTATACTACGGCGGTGCATACAAGGGAGAGGAACTTACTTCCGTACCCTTTCTGTCAACGTATTGACCCCGTCCTCCTTCCTTTCTACATAAGCCTTCACTTTTGAAACATGGAACACATTGTGTCTCTTGTCTCCGCTTGATAGTTCAAGTTCCACATTTTGTCCGTGATTTGATGACTTGATGACTCGGTATGGACCCTCGAAACGCTCTTTGAGTTTATTAACGCCTCCCTGATGACGGCCTCTCCAATCTCCCGAGTCTAACAGCGCCCACGAGTTTGGCAGTAGTGGCTCAGCGGTGCGACAGTTCTTGTTGTGTTGTAAAGCCTGTTGGACCCTGCTCGCCCAGAGCGCGTCTCGAGCCGCGAGCCACGTGTCTTGTCGATTGTCGAACCATTTGGTTAGCGCAACTGGGTCGGAATCGTCAGGTTGTCGAGTCGATAGTACGCGTTGTTCTTTGCCGAAGATGAGTTCAAAAGGGGACTTCCCGGTAGCTACGTTGACTGCTCCATTGATCGCATATTCTACAGCTCCTAACGATTCTAGCCATTTTCCTTGTCGCTTAGCAGCAAAGGTTCGTAGTATCTGTCCAACAGTTCGGTTCGTCCGTTCACTCCTCCCATCTGCTTGAGGGTGGAACGCCGTTGTCATATGGAACGCAGTACCACACCGTGACATCAAGGCTTTCCAGAAATTGGACGTCCAAGATTTGTCGCGATCGCTAATGATTGATACTGGCGATCCGAAAGTGCCGATCCAATTAGAGAAAAACCTCGAAGCCGTTTTCTCCGCCGTGTCTGATTGTCCACATGGAATGAGCTTTGTGAATCCAGACAATCGGCAGGTGCAAGTTAATAACATATCATAGTTATTGGCCTTGGGCAATGGTCCCACGAAATCAATTGCTAGACATTCAAGTGGAAGATTGGGTATGAAGGCGTCAACAT
>NW_006768856.1:169688-247126 GCF_000204055.1 Melampsora larici-populina 98AG31 | reverse complement strand
AAGGTATCGTGCATGAGATGGGTCCCCCTGAGAGCCCTGAGCAGAATTCGGTGGTTGAGCGATTCAACAGAACGATATCAGGAAGATTGAGAGCACAACTGATTCATGCCAACCTTCCTGTGCGCCTTTGGGGTGAAATAATAATGGCTACGTCGTACATCTTGAACCTGTGTCCCTCAAAATCTGTAAAGTTCGATTGTCCTGAATATGCCTGGCAAACGACTGCTCTTGGACTCAAAACACCAATCCTACATTATGATCGTCTCCGTGCTATAGGTTGTTTAGCCTACACCATTCCCCCTGGTCATCAGAATAAGCTGGCTTCACGTTCAATCAAGTCAATAATGGTGGGTTATGAAAAGTATTCAAATGCCTATAGACTATGGGATCCGAAGACAAATCGAATAATGGTCTCAAATGATGTCGTGTTTAATGAGGAAGTATTTCCTTTGCGAAAACTTGATCCTGAATTTACTGAGGAGTTGACGGTGCTAAATGATGAAAGTTGGGATGAAGTCTGGGAGGTCAACACATCACCTCCGGATACCACCAAGGACGTTCATGATTTTCTTCAAATAACACAACCCATTCAGCCTCGCAGATCTCAGCAACAACCAGCCCCTGTAGAACGATTGGGCGACTTGATCGGATATCATACAGTGACCGAACTTAACGAATGCTACCTGAGTGAAGTAGATGATGGTCCAGAGAACGATGATCCATCTTACACCAAGGCAATGAGTGGACCCAATCGTGAAGAGTGGCTGAAAGCTATGTCTGAGGAGTTCACGTCTTTACAGATCCATGATGTTGGTAGACTTGTTGAAGCTCCACCCAATGCTAATATATTGCCGGGCATGTGGCGATTGAAGCGTAAACGTGATGAGTTTGGCCGTATAACCAAGTACAAGGCTCGATGGGTAGCTGGAGGAAATCATCAAATTAAAGGCATCGACTTCGACTCTACCTACGCTTCCGTCGGTCTAACTGATACACTCCGCACTCTCTACAGTCTTGCAGCCACGGATGATTTGGAAATGGAGCAATTCGACATAGAAACCGCTTTTCTCAATGGCTCACTTCATCACAAAGTTTACGTGCGTCAAGTCACAGGATTTCGTGACTCCTCCAAGCCCAAACATGTCGTTGCTTTGGATAGGTCACTCTATGGAACTTGTCAGGCCCATCGCGAGTTTAATCATGACTTGGATACGAAGTTCAAACGTCTTGGATTCACTGTCTGCCCAGTTGATAACTCGTTATACACGATGCGTAAAGACAATTCATTTATACACATTCACATGCACGTGGATGATGGCATGACATTTTCCAATGATAAATCATTTCTCCGATCATTTCGTGAAGAGCTTCAGAAAATCTACAAGTTCCGATGGAACTCCAACCCGTCACTTCATCTGGGGGTTCATATCACTCGAGACCGTTCCAAGCGCACTCTATCATTAGACCAATCCCACTACTGTGAAAGTATGTTGGATAGATTCGGTATGTCAAATTGTAATGGAGTCAAGACACCTCTCCCTCAAAATGTAAAACTTGCAACCCCGTCTATCGAAGAATCAAATGAAATTGAACAATATCGTGCAGCCGTTGGGATGTTGAACTTTCTTTCAGTTCAAACTCGTCCGGATATCTCGTTTGCGGTTAGCTATCTTGCTAGATTCAATTCACGTCATAACGACTCTCATTGGGCTGCGGTGAAGCATTTGTTGCGTTATGTTAAGAGGACGATGGATTTTAGTTTAACTTTTGGTAATGGAAAGGCTCAGAATTTATTTGTGGAGGGTTATGCGGATGCAGACTATGCTGGTGATGTAGATACTCGTCGGTCAACTACGGGTTTTGTGTTTTATGTGAAGGGTTCACTGGTATCTTGGAAAAGCAAACGCCAACACTGTGTAACGCTATCGACAACCAAGGCAGAATATCTGGCAATAGGTGATTGCGCGAAACATGGTCTGTGGTTATGCCGTTTATTACAACATCTGAATCAAGGACCTCCTATAAATGTTCCTATTCGACTCCCTATATCGAATGACAATCAGGGTGCAGTTTTACTTTGCAATGAAGCGTCAGTTAATAACAAATCTAAACATATAGATATAAGGCATCATTTCATCAGGGAATTAACAAAAGAAGGAAAAATTACTGTGTCTCATGTGTCCACGAAGGAAATGCCAGCTGATGTTTTAACAAAATCAACCGGAGCTAACATATTAATTGGAAGTTATGATCAATTAGGACTGTCAAAAATAGAAAGGTAGTGAGCAGGGGGGGCTGTTGGAACAAACTGTTGCATCAAATAATTAATAATATTAAATATGTGTTTTTATTACATTTGTATATGTGTATATGTCTTACTCACAACCTTTCTGACTAAACTTTAACCTAACCATTGTTTGTATCGAACCATTCACTATATCAGATTTCATCCATGTTGAAAACGTTCTTCTTCATCAATCTTTAGAAAGTTTTTCATCAACACCACATATTGTTTAACACATCTTCTCCGGATACTTCATCTCTTCTAAGACTGTTATACTAATCTGTGTGTTGTCTGATCTGATTAGGTATGATCTCTTTATCATTTGGTTTCATTGTTTCATGTTTATGTTTGGTTAAAGAAATGAAAATCAATCTTTAGAAAGTTTTTCATCAACACCACATATTGTTTAACACATCTTCTCCGGATACTTCATCTCTTCTAAGACTGTTATACTAATCTGTGTGTTGTCTGATCTGATTAGGAATCAGAGATTCCTTTAATCAAAACAACTTAAAACTCTACTTTAAGACTAAGCAAGATTACCTCATCAAGATCGGTTTCATTCTAGGTATTAGAGCACAAGCCACGGAATGTATCTGCCATTGTGGGCGTTGTGATGTAAACGGTTTCTTATTTTGTTTCTGGCTGGATTACAGGGCTCGCCCTTTTTAATCTGTATCAGCCTTCTAGCTATTCTAGTTTCATATATAATATCCTGTAATCTTCGGAAAGCTTCTCTTTTCCTCAGACCTCAATTAATCTTTTATTCTTACTTTATCATTTCAATCTTTCTCATCAACCTTAATCTACAATCTCCTATTGTCTTCTTTCAGACTTCAGATCTCTTTAATACTACTTTCTAATCATTAGCTCTTAAAATCTTATAAACTATCTTTCAGCTTATACCGTAATTCAATTATTATCTGTCCTTTCGGACTCCTTGTTTCTTCTAAACTCACTTAATCCTTGACCCTAATTGTCCTAAGATTTAACTCGTAAGCCCCTTAATCTTAAGTCTTAACAGTACCCTAAGTCGGGCCCTGTTACAAGCCCTTCAGTCAGGAAAGGTGAGATAAATCCATTAAAATTCTCTATTCATATTCCTCCCATTAGACGTATCCCACTCCAAAAAGTGAAATTATGAGCTGCCGTAGTTTCTATTTCTACCTCATACAAGCCAGTAGACAGGAAAACCCCATCATATATCTTCTCCTTTTCCTTCCCAACGAAACGCTATTTACCTGACAAAGTAAACAAGGAGTCAGAGGCCCCATAAAGGCTAGTCAAATATGACATGAATTTAAAATCCTCACCTCATACCGGTGGGAAGGCCCAAAATAGAACGCAAAGAGTCCTCATAACGGACTAGGGCGCGACAATTCCCACGTATTGACACACACGATTACACTCCAAATTCCAAACCCCTTGATCAAATACAAAGAGAAGGGATACTTACCAGACGTTCCTGTAATGCTTTCAGGGAAACAAAAAGAAACCAAACAACCAACGCCAGGTCCATCGAGAAGCCAAGCTACCGCCCTATTGGAGATAAGAGAAGCACTCAATAAAGAAGAGTTCGAAAAGCATGCGGAACTCATGACGGCGTACCTGTTACGGTATAACCCAGAAAAACTCAGAATCTTGTCAATCGAAACCGAGCAAGCACCGGTAGTAAAGACGAGCCAGACAAACAAAGATCCCATCCCTCCTACAGAGAATACTATTCCTATACCAACACCTTCTATGGCAAAAAATCCACGGTCAGGAAAGTCAAAACCTACCAGCACCGCAAGAAACATCCCAGCCGGTAGACCAATGTCTGAGAACAAAGACGATGAAGATCATAGACAAGAAACTCGGAAGGGCAACTTCGTCGAAAATGGGATTGAATTCGCAGATGGGAAAGTGCCTAGCCACCATATGACGCAGTTGACCGTGTTCTGGGACAATCGAATCAGGAAGTTCAAGGGATACGTACCGGTATCTATGTTTAACCAAGCATGGTTAGAGGCCAACGGACAAGTTGAAGGAAGGAAGTCATCAAAGAAAAAGAAAAGAGACAACGAATAGGACTCAGAGGATGATACTTACGAAGGCCTTGCTTATCCAAATGAATTACGCCTGTCTTATGGAGATTGGGTTACTTGTTTCAACCTCATGCTGGATTATTTAAAAAGATGGTTTGATTTTAAGAGACTTGCAGAGAAGTTTGAAGGTCACAAACGTAACGTCAAAATGATTAAAGCAGAGAACGACGTCAATTGGATGATAGCTCTACGGTATGACATAATGCTTAGACGTCAAATCTGGACAATTAGAGTAGAAGGCGGGAAAGTCAGAGACCCGCCAGTAAGGCAGAAAAAGTTAGAAGAACAAGCCCGACGTACAGTAGATAAGTTCAAAGAGTGGGATTGTTATGATAACCCGTACGCTAAAGGGGGAAGAAGGCAAGATCAAGTCCCAAAGCTATTCAAAACGGCAGAAAAAGAAAGAAGAGAGTTTGAGAAAACAGAAGAGAAGGAAGAGACGTCAAGATCAACAAAAGACAAAAGTTCTCACTCTTATTCAAAAGGAGGCAATAGAGGAGGATTCCGGGGAAGAAGAGGCCGGCGAAGAGGCAGAGGAACCGGCAGACAGACAAGTTATCATTATGACTACGACAAAGAAGAAAATAGAGATCCAAGTCAATTTAGAAGTGGAGGGGATAGGTGGTCCCCACGAAGAGACAACCGCTCGAGATCCCCTGTAAGACGAGCACGTTCCCCAAGACGTTATGATCGAGACGAATGGAGAGACGATCACAGAAGTGACAGACGAGAAGAGTACCGGAATAACGGTAGATCGTCATCAAATCATACAAAGTCTCAAAATAAAAACGAAGCTATAGGCTCCAAGCGGAAGTGAGTTCCAAAAACCGTGCAATTATAAATGTTCGAAATGCAGCCTTGATGTCATGTGCACAGATGAAGTCTTGATAGTAAAGTTCAAGCCTGTGGGTGCGCTCATCCGGCTGTGACCTTGGCGTATGAGAAAGTAGGTAGCCTCGAGGCTCGCAAGGCTACTGGATATCTCGGAGCTTCGTTTAGCTTAACACAAGCCCTCTCTGCGCGGCCACGTCCGCGCGCCTCGCAGAGGGGCTTGCGACTAATCGTCGAATTCTGGCACGGAGACTCCAGCCCTTAAGTCCTCTTAAGTGGTTTTTTGCTTTTTCCTGCTTCCCTTGCTGATAAACACCACTTTACCTTGCAGGGAATGTTGTTCAGCATGGGGTTCTACACATACTGGTGGCCACCTTTGGTTGGCACTCTGAATGGTGTAACCAACCAGGTAGGCTGAAAAGCTTTACAATCTCTGCCTGTACTGTCTCGTTTTTGATTTTACGGTTCAAGTACAGCCCGTAACCCCTTTACAAGCAAGACATAAAGCCTGGATACGTGTCTTGCAAACAGAATGACAGAGCATTCTTTCCTGGTTGATCAATGGTCAAAGACATGTAGAAGCCATTCCTGAACATGATTGCCTGCAAGTCAAAGTGGTATTTATCGGTGAGGAAAGCGGGAAACATCAAAAAACGACTTAAGAGGACTTAAGGGCTGGAGTCTCCGTGCTAGAATTCAACGATTAGTCGCAAGCCCCTCTGCGAGGCGCGCGGACGTGGCCGCGCGGAGAGGGCTTGTGTTAAGCCAAGAGCTTCGTACACTCTCCAAGTTAATTTTCCTCAGGACATCAAGTTCAAAATCTCGGACAACATCCGACTGTCGTTCTCGAAAAGCTTGTCCAAGTTTTCCCGCCAAATTGCTCGAGTTTTGCGGGAAAACCCGGACAAGCTTTTCGAGAACGACAGGAAATTCAAATCTCATCGCGATTCCAAGTACATCGTCAGTCATTTATTTATAAAGATCACTCAGTCATTTACAGCTGTTCAGGAAATTCGTGTCCTGTTCGTTTTTTTTTTTTTTTGCACTGAAGGTTTCTACACTAGATACAGCGCTGTATTGGCTGTATAGCTCACCTCCGGCCACGGGAGCTAAACAGCCAATATAGCACTTTAGGGATATCTAACCCCTAACCCTCCCAACCCTCCACCTGTTTCATTACCCGGTGCTACAGTACTACAGCTCCATCCAGCTCCATTTCGTCGTATGGGAACCGCTTCCACTTTCCACGATCACACCACCCGCCCACTTCCTGATTCCTACCCCTGCCACTCTGGAGGCTGTCACAATTGATCGACTCTCACTCCTCAGCCCACTTTACACTTCATCCCATTCTTGCTTTATGTCAGTTTTTCACTTTTTTCTTTCAGGTGGCTATTCCTCCGGCTTTTTCACTGATTCCTTTCTGCAATCCTTAGTTTCAGATATGCGAACACCACGGGTCCGACCGGGAAAGTATGATGCCAGTATCAAGGTACTGGCCGTCCAGTACCTTCGAGAAGGGATGACCAAGCGTGAAGTCAAACATATGCTGCGATCCCCAGTTAGTTTGCGATCCCTCTCGCGATGGGAATCTTTATACCGCAACACTTTTTCAGTCGTACGAAATCCAGCCGATTACGAGACACTTGGCCGCAATACTAGCTTGGATGATGAAGAGCGTGATCTGATGCTTGAGCTTGTCGATGAAAATCCGTCGATGTATCTGGACGAAATCCGCTTCGCCATATATCGACAGTTTGGCAAATGGGTCTCGCTTCAGACCATTGCCGAAGATTTGAAATCACGTCTATCATTAACTTTGAAGAAAACTCGTACGGTCCACCCGAACCAGTCTGCTGATCAGCGAGCTCGATATTTACATGCTGTAGGTGGTTTGCGACCTGAGATTCTGGTCTTCTTAGGTACGATTTGTCTCTTTATGTTCTATGATTCTAGGATCTGATGTTATTGTTGTCATGATAGATGAATGTGCTATTCAGGAGCGAAGCCTGCGAAGAGTGAATGGTTGGGCTAGGATGGGCTACCGCACGAAAAGGATGCCTTGGTCTCGCAGTGGCAAGCGTTATTCACTCTTACCTGCTATATTCAAGGGAGGCGTATTGGCAATGGCTTGCCGAGAAGGCAGCTTCCATCGCAAGGAATTTGAAAGCTTCCTCAAACATCAACTAGTACGTGTCCTATCTTAATTTCACACATATCCCTTTGATTTTATTCTTTCTCATTCTGACCCCAATTTGTGACAGCTTCCGGTCATGAATCCATACCCACAGGCAAATTCGGTGTTAATCATGGACAATGCGCGGATTCATCATGGCGGCCGGATCGCGGAACTTGCAGAGGAGAAGGGAATTCGGATAATTTACTTGCCTCCGTACTCCCCTGATTTGAACCCTATTGAGAAAGCGTTCAGTGTTCTCAAGTCCGTTTTGCGCCGAACCCAAGCTCTTAGCCTTGCTGCGCGCGATATGAAGATCGAAGCGATCGAGAACATCACTTGGAAATCGTTCACGGCGGGCCTCATGCATAAATTATACGCCGTCACTGGCTATTGGATGTAGTCATGATTCACAGCTTTGATTGAAATTTATTTTGGAACAGATTTCAAGGAATTTTAATAGATTCTTGAATTGTTTGTTCATCAAGAAATTTTGTCTTTTTTTTTGTTCATCAAGAAAAAAACGTGTTTTTGTTTTCTCATTAAAAGATCTCTTTGTCTTGCTGAAGGAAATTTGTATTGTGTTTTGTTTACTCAAGAAATATAAACACGTGAATCAGTGCCCTCTTAAATTGAGCCTATAAAATTCTCGTCATCATCTTGAAGAGAATGAATCAATTCATTGGCCGTTTTAGTCAGGTTAAGTCTATCTGATCCTTTCGTGAAAATCATCATCATCGTACCAATGGAAACTCTCAAATATTTACAAATGATCGGATGCAGGATAAGTTGATTCACAGTTCTCACATTTCCATTCATCATCATAACATTTTCTTACTACACCTTTCAGTAGGACGAGTAGGATAAGATCCTTTTTTATATTTCAAAAAAAAGGGGCTCTTAAATTGAAATAACCTTTAAATTGAAATAACCTCCTTTTTCACAAAGGTTTGGTAACATCAAGACTCGTGCAAACATACCAATATTTGTATTGACTGCTCCCAATATGCTCAGCAAAATAACCTATACAGATGAAGGCATATATATCATTGCGAAGATCTTAGACTATTACAAATAGACTGAATCTTGCTCGGAGAGAGAAGTGGAGAATAAATGATTGATTTTCATAAGGCCTGTAAGTAAGCTTTGTGAAAAGCTGGATCTTTAGTCATGTAGGCAAGACACGATCTTTAAAGAACCTTAGCGAAATGAGAAAGTAAAAAAAAAACAAAAAGAACTTTGTAAAAGTTCGCTCTTTAGTCATGTAGACGAGACACGATCTTTGAAAACATTTAGAGAAATAAGACGAGACATAAAAACCAAACCAAAATGAAAACACTGTTCTTTAGTCAAGTAGACAGGACTCGATCTTTAAAGAACCTTTGAGAAAACGAGAGAAAAGCAAAGACTTTTGAGCATAAATTTGATTGGTCCACATGATAAGGTTATAATTTAGTTTTCAAACTTTCAAGAAATTTTGGAACCGCTTTCCAAATGTCATCCGCTTGGGCAAAGGGTATACCCATACCATGCAAAGCTTGAATTGAGTACGTTTGCCGGTCCAGTAGTCGACCAAAGTCTTCAATGCCTTCATTTTGCAATACATCGCGGGTCTTCTTCATGCTTTCATGAATCCCAGCAAAAGACAAGAATTGATCAAAAGGTGGGTACTCGATATTTGGAGGAGGAGATAAACGAGAATTTTGGACAAGAGGTGACCCGTTCGATGGGGGTAAAGCCGGTGGGTTCATCGTGATGGGAGTGGTGAAAGGGCTGAGTCCAGGTAATGCAGGGCTGGGAAAACCTTGACCGTAGTAGTTATGGTGAATAACTGTCCCAGCGGAATTCGAAGGGGCCTGGTTTGGATTGGGTTTGTTGCGACGATCACGTAGACCTAGAAGTTCCGCCTTCTCCTCTTTGTAGTGTGACGCATGGACCCATTTGAAGTCAGGTCGCGCCATTGGAGGGTTAACCTCGTCAACACCAGGTACGCCTTCAGCCTGCCATTGTAAAATGAGTCAGTGAAATGGAAGCCAAATGAGAAAGATGGTCAAGAAAGAATTGAATCTCACCCAGTCATTAGCCCAAGTTCGGATGCGAGAGGTATTGAGAAGTAAAACTTGTGTTGGGTCTTTAGGATTGATTGCTGTTGCCACATTCTCACCCGACTTGAAAGCTTTTTCGAAGCGGGTCATCAGAATCTTGTACTTCTTTTCAGCCGGAGTGAGAGCGTCAGACTACAGCAGGAAATAATCGAGGTCAAAAAACTTTTCATAAGTGAGAAACACCACATGAGAGAGGGCTTACCCCATCGGACTCAGACCCGTCCTCATCATCAGATGGGTCAGAAAGAGAATTCCCACCTGAGGCCCTGAGAGAACTCGCTAAAGATTGATTCGAGTCCTCATTTGTTTTGGGATTTGGGTGCACGATCTTGATACCAACAGTGGCATTTGAAGGGGCAGCGAGGACAGCATGAACGAATTGGCCGAAAGTGATGTCGTCAGTGAGGTAAACACGAAACTTAGTAGTCTTGCGATCGGTGCCATGAATAAAACCTTGAATGGCTAAGGTTCCACCCTTTTCGGCGGCAACTAGTGCTTCAGAAATCCCCCTGAGCCGATCATTACAGGCATTGAACACTTTAAATCGCCAGTCGCTCCAGCTGAAAGATCCGACAGGTAACTTGGAGTACGTCGGGACCAGAGGTTTGTAGTTCCTCCATTGAGGTTTAACAGGCTTCAGACCAACCTTTGAAGCCCGCCCGCGAGCTTTCTTAGTGCGTCCCGCAACTGAGTCAATTTCCGGAACTTTGCGTTGATAGACATTGAACGTGATCTCAAAAACTCGATGAGGAAGTTGTCCAGGTTGGGCCATAGGTGGTTCAGGAATATTGAAAGGTCCCTTTGTTGGAAGACCGTCTAAGATCGAGTCCGCGTCCGCAAGAGGAAGGTCGTCCGAGGTATCATCATGAAAGGCTAAGATAAATCTATAGTGAGCACAGGGAACTTATGAAAGAAAAAGAGAAGAACAACATACCTGCACACCCGGTAGACCCATGACCACGCCCTTCATCATCATCATCATCAATGACCAGAGTAGTCGGACCAGAGGTGGATTTTGAAGTCATCGGTTTGGAAGTGTCAGAGTGTGAAAGGTGAGACTGGAGGATAGTAGGTGATCCGAGGCTTTTGAGGACTAATTGGGCGTCTGACGAAAGATTTGGCATGAAATTTGTGTTTTTGTAGGCTGATTGATAAGGAAGGGAGGGTACAGGGACCCAAGTTGAGGATCGTTGTATCATGGCCATCGGGTTTTGGGCAGGTGACACGCTGTGACTCCAATCAAGAGTATCAGTGCTGCTCATGCTCGAGAAAGTACCCGAATGTTGGGTTGGTAGCTGGGGAGCGTTGGAAAGAGGCGCAGGGTATGGCATATACCGCTTGATCGGGCTACCTGGAGGTCTAAACCTGAGTAAGAAAGTTGATCATCAGCAAACACGTCGAAAGAGGATAAACAAACAGCAACATGGCTCACCCCGTTGTACCGGGCATAGAGCTCTGTGGCTGGTTCATTTCAGTCCGGTTCAAGAGAGATGGTGTGCGAGTCGGTCCGTTGGGGCTGATAGGCCTATTGGACATGTCTTGCCTGTGAAGTATGAAAAGAAACCAAAAACATCAGCATATACCGCAGGTACAATGGTTACGAGATTTAACTCACAGTGGGTGATTTTGAACACGACGATGGACCATTTTTGAACACGATGTACAAGTAACCACCAAATAATAAAGAAATAAATTGAGAACGAAATCAAGAGATGGAGTGTTGAGAGAAAGAAATGAGCACGATGGCGGGCTTTTTAAACGTTGGGTGGTGCAGGTGGAGGCCTGTCGAAGATGAAACTGAGTACAGGAGGCCAATGATCTTTCGACCAAAGATCTGACGGTCCAAACCATCATTGACACCATATTTGAAACAGATCTATGTGAGTGGAGGCTGAATTACATTCCTTCAACGTATTGTGATAGCAGTCGAGAAGCTAAATGGTGCAGTGTGGGAGTGGATGAAAAGGAGCCTAATGAGAGCGATAGGATCCTATAGAAATTGTTCTACAACCGGGTGATGAAGCGAGAGGAGATGTTGAGGTACAAAACGGTGTTTTTGAACTGGATTTCAATGAGTGAAGGCTGGAGTAGAATGCTTTATGGCGTGTGACAAGCTAAAAGGTGAGGATGGGGTTTGGTCGAGGTGCAAAAGTTGAATGGGAGCTGTGCCTATAGATTTTGTTATAGAGCCGGTTGATGAACCGAGGGGAACTGTTGAGGTCCAAATGGATGTTTTTGAACAAGATGTCGATATCAATGATGTAAGGCCGTAGTAGATTTCATTCAGTATAGTGTGTGAGAAGCTAAAAGGTGAGCGGTGAGGTCGGTCGGTCGAGGTGCCAAAGGCCAAAGCCGGTTCCTATGAAAGTCGTAGCGGGTGAAGTGAAGGAGGAGGTGATCGTATTGCATTCGACTTTCGCTGGTATGAGAACCGTGGTGAATGGAGGAGCGAATGGCGAGTGGAAGCGGTTCCCATACGACGAAATGGAGCTGAATGGAGCTGTAGTACTGTAGCACCGGGTAATGAAACGGGTGGAGGGTTGGGAGGGTTAGGGGTTAGATATCCCTAAAGTGCTATATTGGCTGTTTTAGCTCCCGTGGCCGGAGGTGAGCTATACAGCCAATACAGCGCTGTATCTAGTGTAGAAACCTTCAGTGCAAAAAAAAAAAAAAACGAACAGGACACGAATTTCCTGAACAGCTGTAAGAAAAGTTTACAATAAATTCCCCGCCAATCCGCTCGAGTGTTGCGGGAAAAATTGAGCAAGGTTTTGTAAATTGACTGTAAGTACAACACGTGGAAAAAATCCTAAAAATCGCCATGTTTATGAATCAATGATCATCAATTCATCAATCGTTTCGTAAACAATTTTATAAAAGCTTTTCATTCACTATATTTGTACAAACTTATGTACTTCAGATTCCATGTGGGATACTGATCTCCATCAACTATATACTATACTAATTTTAACTCAACAAACTCCCTAGCTGTGCGCTCCAGCCTCCAAGCGTGCGAGAAACAGCGAGAGACTTTGTTGAGCTTAATATTAATTACTATCGCGTGACTGGAGAGGGTTTGAACTTTGCAGAGTCTACATCGTCACTACCTTGAGAACAATCGAGGCCTTATCAGCCTCAACTTCAAAATCCTTTCGATCGATAACATGAGCCGGCCTTAATCATCCTTCACGCATCCATAATGTTATCATCAGAAGAGACAAAGCTCATAGACCGTGTCCTCTCCATTCCTAGATCTCAAAATCCGTACCTGGCCGCTTCAGTTTACTTGAAAGAGGCTGTAGACGTGAGTGATTTCTTTTTGACCAGAGTTTTGTTTGGTTTTGGCCACACACCAATTCACATGTATTCGCACCATCGATGATTCAGACACCAAAATTGAACCCATGGGCGCGTCATTTGCTAACAGCTTGCCTATTTGCGTACTTTATGTAAGCACAAATCTCTCTGATCAATAATATCCCGTACTTTTACTTACATTTGGTCAATTTTAGTATGTATATACAATGTTTTCACTTGATATATATCAGAGTGAAGACCAAGACCTTTAGACTCTTTCAGACCACAGAGCGTAAGTAGTGATGAGATCCAAGTTGAATGCTACCTACCTATATGCATCTTATTGACTATCCATGCTGTACAATTCTGTGATCCACAACACCAAAAGGTAAGTTTGATCGTTTATAAATACATCTAGATAGATGTTTTACTGACTTACTATATCACCACTCAGTTGGACTCATACGTTTAGACGTGCCAAATGTTTCCGGGCTGGTGTACTTTCTGTTCTGCCCTCGTAAGCGATTGTCTATTCGTATTGGAGATCGCGTTTCATTTTGAAAGCGTAGGTCAAGAAGCTGATTGATTTTTAAATAGTGGTAATTGCCGACTTGATCTTACAGCTCGAATATGAAAAAGGTCATCGAGATCTGGGAGGGAGAATCGCATTACTTGGTTGTAAATTCTTAGTATTACTAACATGCTCATGGTTAGGATTTCTTTTTAAATTCTGAACAATCAGATATCAAAACTAAATCAAATGTTTGTTTGTTTGTAGGTGTAGGTGAACTCTGATCTATATGCCATCTACAACCAATTCAAAGAGCTCATGTTCGCCTTTTCTTCTCATCGCTGTAGGTTTTCTCTGGGTCTGTGCTTGTCAATGCATTGCCTCAATGTGGGGAGAATCAGCTTCTTGGTCTCGGGCAGTACAATCTCGTCGCAGAGTTCGATTTCCTCCCATACTTCGATGGATGTTGAACATTAGCTTTGTGACCGTTTCACTAGCGCCAGTATGTACGCGTCATATCTCGATATCATATTCCGATTTCCAACCAACCATGATGCGGTTATTGATAAGGATACATTCTTTAGTACCGATGGTCTGGTCTCTTACTAGGAACGATATGCTTTTTAATCGTTCAAAAGAAATTACACAAACGATGAGAAACACATTGCATTCTGTGGCCCCTAGCTATGACCCCAAGACATATACTCCGGTCCAGGTTTTGCAGCTGTTGGCGCCTGCCGCGGAATTAGTGGAGATTAGGGTGAGCTAAGCGGCAATGATCTGCTTAAAATTGATTACAACCTATTTATAACTTGTGCTTTCATAGGATGATATCGCGAGAATGTTTAGGGTGGCCATCATAACTGCACTGGTTGACTTGTCTTTATTGAGTATTGTGAGTACAATGTTATTGTGACGCTTCCATTAATTATATGTCTATGAATCTTGATGAGCTTAATCAATCGTTTGTATCAATGACCATCGTGATAGCTTTACGCTCCATTGATCTATGCTACCCTAAAAGTGTTACGAAAACGAAGCAGAGAGCTTCGTTTTACTTTTGCGACTGCTACAGCTGATAAAGCCGATCAATTTGCCCACATCAAAGCCCGCCTTGAGGAAGAGCATAGTACGATTGTACATCATGCTTGGTCGGCTTATATCACCACAGTTAGCTTTATACCGGTTTTGGCCTGGCTGGTGGGTATTCTAGTGACGTATGAACTTATAAATTTATCAAACTGATTCCGTCCTCTCAATCACTTCAAAAGTTCACATACAAGGATCCTAGTTTTGTTCAAAGTAAGAATTGGTACACGATTTTACTGATTGTGAGTTACAAATTTGACTGATGATAGATTGAGAAGTGTTAATGAGAGGCCTGATCATCTATCAAATTATCATCAGGGATTACATGTGCCGTTTGCCATCAGTGGAAATGTGTACGTGACTTTATATGCGATGATTGCCATGATAGTGATTTTACTTGCCTATCAACTGACAATGTTTTCGACGTGAAATAAACGCATCTCAAATAGCATTGAACTCATTCTGAACCTTCAAGCAAGAAGACTACTCAAGACCTATCAAGCACGTGAAAGGATCTGCAATAAGAGTTCTTGCGATAAGGGTTCTTCAATTTAATTCTTTTTTGTCTCTTCATGATCCTTTATCTAACTCAAAGAAGTTATTGTTTTGGTTCTTTTCATTAAAAAAAGGCAGCCTTGTTCATGTTCTTCCATGTTCTTACATATCTGATGGTAGAGATTCCTACCCAATCTTTACGATTCACTCATTCATTATAATCACTATTTAAGGAAGCAAAGCTCTTGAATTCGAATTGATCGTTTTTTCTATGAAATCACTCTTATGTTATATCCACAAGAATCAATGAAATCTGAGATTGAAATGCACATCTGAGTATAAATCACGTCCAGTATCATCAATTTATGATAAAGACATCAATCTCAAAATCCCAAAGAGAAACCCACCTACATCCCACCATCATTGGGCTGCAGCATTTGTTGAATCAGACCCCTCATGACCAATGAGAAAGATTACTCAGTTGGACAACAAAAGTGTTAATATAAAAAATCCAAACTTGAAACCTCTGAATTTTAGTCCATTCAGAAAAAGCTTGTCACCAATTGTCTGCCAATTTACTAGCCTCGAGTTTTGCAGTCAAGATTGATCAAGTCCTTTATAAATTGACTGATCTACCATAAGCCCTTCACATTTGATGATGAAAAATGCTAGGAATTGGCTTCTCTAGTAAGATAATCATAAAAGATTGGTCAAGAGGATGATCAACAAAAACAAATCTCATCAAACCACTTAAATTTTCTTACAATTACATACTGACCATCATCAAGTGAAAGTCTACTCACAAACAACCAACCAAATCCATTTCTTCTTCTTCTTTCTGATCAGATCATCATTCTTTTCAAATATTATCCATGTATTCATTTCATTGTCCATAAACTAAAAAAAAAAAAGAAACATAATCTCACAAATCAAAAACAATAATAACAACAGTTCAAAAAACAAACAAAAAAAAGATTAAACTATACAATATTTTAAAACCAAACAAAAAAACTTCACTTCATCATCTTCTTCTTCTTCATCAAAGATCAAAGATCAAAACAAAACAAAAACCAGTTACATTTGTTTTTTGATTATTGTTGTTGCGTAATCAAAACCAAAACCAAAACATTCTTCAAAACCAAAAAAAAAAATCAAAAGGTAGTTGGTATATTAAATCATCCGTATCAAATCAAATCAAAAAAAAACGAAACACCAAACACGAAACCCCAAACCCCATCTTAACTGATATACCATCCATAAAAAAACTTTGCATTCATCACAATTCACTTCTCACTTCACTTCACTTCACCTTACCTTCTTTCTATCAATTCTCTTCTTTCTCATGAAACAATCTATACCGATCCCTAAACGTTTTTTCCACCTCTTCTCTTCTTCTTCTCAATTCATTCGATTCATCTGTTTCTTTCTTTCCACTTCCACTTCCACTTCCCATTCCATCTTCATCTAATCCTGAGATCCTTCTCATCTTTCCTAATGCTTTTTCAGATGGTTCAAACCTTTTAGGTATTCCAACCTCTTCTTCAAATTCATCCGGTTCTTCCACCATCGTCCTTTCTGTGATTCCATTCCCATTTCCATTGGTGATCCATTCTTTCTTCTTCCGTTCGGGTTGGTTTGATAAGTCAGCTGACGATCGAGTTTCCCTTTCTTCATCTACTTCAACCCGATATCCTTCTTGTTTTCGAATTTCTTCTCCAAACGGATTCCTAGATCCCAAAGGAGACCTCAAAGCAAACGTAGATTTCATAGGTTCACTACTACTAGCACCACTACCTCCTCCTCCTCCTCCAAAACCTTCTTCTCCTTCTCCTTCTTGATTCACTTCTCTTCGTGTCTCTAGCTTTGATCTTTCCTCTACAATCTTCATTTGTTTTTCATTCCTAAGTAACTTACTCATCTCATCATACTGTCTAAAGCCATCTACTAAATCCGAATTAGCTAATAACAACACATTCAATAATTCTTCTTCTTTAGTTAAGCCTGATGAAGGATCTGGTGGGGTTCCGACTCCATTCAAAAGAGGTGCGTATGGGTTGGTGGCAGGTAACGGATGAGAAGTGGTGATAGACGATGCATATAGTCTTGATTGTTCTGCTTGAGCTGTAGCCCAGGGTATATCATCAAGCAATTGATTCTGATGATGTAAACACTTTGAATGAAATTCCTAAAGATTCATAGTACCAACCCAAAAAAGTCAGCCTAGTGGAAGTGAAGAAGATTGAAGTCATCACATACCTGAATCAATTCATTGTTTTCCATTTCAGCAGGAGTAGTATAAGCTAAAGCTTCAATGAGTAAACGAGCATTACTACGAGCCACTTCAGCTTCGGCTTTCAAATCTCGCATGACGGGTGCTACAGCTTGTTGAGAGTGATGAAGATGATTAGATTGGTTTGATGAACGAGGTTTTGAAGTAGGTGTAAAGGTGTGATCAGACTCGTCTAATGGTGCACCACTATCATCAAACCAATTTAAATCAGGATACCACATCTAGATGGATAAATCAAAAACGAAATCTTACCCCATTGGACTGTCAGACGGTTTGATTTTATTATACAAATGTGTGAATGCTTGTAAATCTCCATCATGCTAATGAAAGAAAGAAAAAAAGAACATCAAGATAAGTCATCAAGATGAAGCTTATGAGAAGATAGCGGATTGGATTGAAACCGATTGAGAAGAGTCTAGATTGACTTACTTGAAATTCATAACCCAGTAATGAAAACGATTTTCTAATCATCTCTCTAACTTCAAATCTAGTGGGATCTTTATTTGATTTATGAAAGACTTCTTCAACAGTTTCTAAAAACTTTTTAGATGCGATCTGAACTGAATTTAGTGTTTATCAAGATGATCAAAAACTTGATCAGATTTAATTTCGCCTATGAGGATAGGATAGTTTTGATGAAGAGCTTTAAAACTTACGTCTTAAGCGATCTGATGAATTAAGCACAAAGATGACCGTAAGCTATTATAAAAGACAAGTTGATGATAAGAAAGATGAAGATCTCAGTCAGTGACCCCAATCCAATCCAATCCAATCCAATCATCAAACCCAAGACTTGATTCACTCACCCTAATAGCTTGAACTTGTACAGAAGGAATCCCATGTTTAAGTTCTTTACGAAGCAAATGTACAGCTTCTTTACAATCATCTTCACTCTTAGAAAGCTTATCACAAACCTCTAAAATCTTGGACCAATCTTCTGTAAGTTGATTAAGACTACAAAGCCAACTAACACATCTTTGAATTTCGCTGCTTGGTTGTTGTTGATGATGATGATTGTGGAATGTTGTGTGATGTGTAGATTTGGTTTGAAATCTAGATAAGAATCCTGCTTTCTTTTTCGGATTTGAATTGATCATTTTAGTACTTAGAATAGGTTCAGTTTGAGATTTTTCTTTATCTTCTTGATTTAAAATCAAATCTGGAATCCTAAAGAAATCGAAAAAAAAGAAATCACAAGAAAATGTCAATGGTTGTTAGGTAGGATGAGAAAAAGTTAAGCCATTGAAAATCTCAATGGAAAAACAGGAAACCGACCTTGAAGAAAGTGGTAGAGATTGAGGAGATGAATGATGATCGGTAGTAAGGTTTTGATGAGAGATAAAAGCCCAAGGATTAGGAGAAGTAGATGATAAAGGTAATGAATGAGCTTGAGTTTGAGCTGTCGAATGAGAATAAGAATGAGAATTATAACCTAAAGGAGGAGATGGAGGTAATTGAGATTCGAGTTGTTCATTGATTGGTGAAGTTTTAGTTTTTGATGAGGATTGATTTGGGTATGATAGAGAAGTAGCTTTTTTATGAAATAGTCGTTTCATGATTGCGAACTTGAACTTGAACTTCTTCGTCAGGCTTCCTGGTCTTCTTGGTTGATCAAATAAAAACAGTCACATATTCTCACTCTCATTCATAATTTCAATTTTAGATTTTCACTCAATTTTACTACATGTAATTTCACCCATTCAATTCCTACATACACTTCTCCACAAATCACGACCTGTAGCCTGTATCTCTGTATGTATTTTGCCAAGAATTACAAGCTGTGCAATAGGAGTGTTCAAACATGAAAAGTCGAGATTTGGAACGAGATTTGGAAGCAAAGATTTTGAACCATGATTCTTGTACAGATGAATGTTGATTCTCGTACAGATCTGTACAAGAATCATGGTTATGTACATATTGGAGTATGGGTGTTGTTTGAGCTTTGAAGAAAGCGTTCACTTCAAAATAATAGGGGGGGCTCTCAAACCTGAACCTCCAAATTTGGAACAAGCTGTCCTGAAGCTAGCATGTAGTTTTGCCCACGCTCCTTGCTGAGCCGCCGGAAATAACAAACACAAAGCGGTGCTCATAGCGCACACCTTTCTTGGTGTTTGCCTCGTAGTGAACAAACCAACTCAGCATCACACGAGCCATCCAGACTCCCTACTACCCTCCTGTGACCTAGCAATCTGCCAACCTGACTCGCTGAGTTTGCCCAAAACACACAAGCAAGTACTGACACATCAGTATATCTTATTCAAATGGTTAGAGTCACCCGCCGCAGCATCCTAGACTCAAATGTTCGAGATGCTCTGTTCACTCTGGCTGATCATGACCCAGAACTCATCCAACACACCAGAGGGGTGCAATCAATTTTAGCGGCTGCTTTAGCTGCACAGTCCTTGGTCCAACTTGGCACGAATTTCAAATTGGGATCCCCTCGAAATGTCAAGCTTTGTTACGCCATGATGGTATTTTTTGGCCTGGCCACACAATGGTTTTCCGATTCCTTTGAGAATGTAATGGAAAATCTACACCAGCTGACAGTGAGATTGCATCAAGAGGAGTTGAACAAAGTAATAATTGAATATATAGCAAAGTCTTCTCAACGCTACTTAGTCAAACGAGTTTCACGAGGCCGCCGCGGATGGCGCTCTCAGCGATTTGTTATTCTGTTCAACGAGCCTGAATCTATATTCATTCGCTTGGTTCGTGAATATCCTACTCAATCTATTACTGATACTGATACTATGTTCTCTTTAGGCACGTATGCAGAAGCGTTCGTTTACGCAACTGCTGCACATGATTGGCAATCATCCCACCTTTGAGAATCAATCGAATTCACCACAAGCTCCGCCGGAATGGCAGCTTCTAGTCGCCTTGGCATATCTAGGCCTTTCGGGGAACGGGGCCAGTCCAGCTTTGCTCGCACTGGGCTTTGGAATATCAGGTGCGATCAATTACGATAAGTGTTTAATTTCTTCATTGATGATTTTTTTGAAATATGTAGAGGGGAGTATATACAATTACACCAATCGCTGCATCATAGCGATCCTTACCCTCAGTAATCAATACTTTAAATGGCCTAACGAGAACGAGCGCAAAATCATCAAACAGGAGATAGGAAAGAAAAGCTTTTTCCAAGACTGTGTTGGATTTATTGACGGCACTTTGATCACATTGGCTACTGGACCCGAAAAGAATATGGAAGACTTTCACACCCGTAAATCTTGTTATGCAGTCAACTCCATGCTTGTCTGTGATCATCAGAAGCGCATTATATATGCAAGTCACGGCTGGTGCGGAAGTGCTCACGATGCACGTGTATATCGTAACTCAGAGGCAAGCCACCCAATCTAACAGCTGTCCACAAATGAGGAACTCACGTTATCATAAACCTCATGCCTGTTTGAATACAGTTATCGCAATTCCCGGAGCGATTCTTCAGCGAGGGTGAATACTTGATAGCCGACTCCGGGTATCCTTCAAGGAAACATATCGTATCAAACTTCAAGAAGCCCCGTGGGGTGCCTATTCCGCCATTGCAGCGATCTTTCAATAACGCGCTCAGCCGTCTCCGCTATGTAATCGAAAATACAAATTGCCTATGGAAGATGCGATGGCAGTCTTTGGTTCAGTGCCGGATAGCGATCAAGGGGTTTGCATCGGCAAGACGTCTGAATCTGGTTTTGGGTGTCACTTGCATCCTACATAATTTTCTTATTGACGTTCAGGATGTAGGTAACAATCTGTTTCAAGGGGAACCAGCGGCCGAAGAGCTACAGGACGAACGAGCTGAAGAGGCAGATCGTGATGGGCTGCATCATGAAGACGACACTCGTGCAAGATTGTTCTCCCTTTATGAACAATCTCGTCGATAGTGTCTTTCTCATTATTGTTTCACTTGATCTTTGTCTATTATTTATGATCGATCCGATATTTCTTAATATGATAAGTGATTGTGATTTTATTTCCTTACTTAGATCAAAATCAACCGTTCAATGAGTTATTCAAATGGACAAATGCGTGTATGAAGATTTTCAAAAAGGTCATCCATGTTGCTTTTCTTTAAAGCCTTGACTCAATCTCATATCTCAGCAGGGTCATACTACACTAAATCTCATGTCTCAACATGTTCTCACGAGTTCGATTTTTATTCCATCAATATATATATAAATTTGTGACGGTTACATAAAAAGACTAACATTTTGTAAAGATTTAAAAACATACTTATTCGAGGTACATAGCGACTAATTCTTCTGAGCCTCTTCAGCCATTCCTGTAGCAGTGCAGAAGATGTTAATACAAGCTTCAATATGATGCAAAAAGGTACATCTCATGACTCACTTTTTTTCTGTTCTTCGATCATTTGATCGGCTCTTTGGTTTGCTTCGCTGAAGGATTTGCCAGCTTTTTCAAAGCGTTCGATTAATTTTGCTTTTCGTTTGAGTTCAAGGTCCATCATTTCAGACCTTTGCTTTGCCAGGCGATACTCATAGTCAGATCTTTCTCTGAGGAGTCTCAAGTCATCTAGCTCTTGAGTGATTTTATCCTTTGGGGGATTCACTATAAGTTTCAGGACGCCAGTCATCTCATTCATCGCACCACCAATAGATTCCCCAATGGAAACCTGACCTTGAATTGCCTCTCTATGTAGGTCTAGAGCTCGGTCGCGTTGTTTTGAGTTGTTATCTTGGAATCGCTTCAGCTCCTCAGAAACCGAGGCAGCTTTTCGATTATTTAGGCTGGTGTCAGGCTTGTCATCAAAGCCTATTGCTTTTAAAAATGTACCACCTGCCAGTCCACGGGCCTTTTTAGAACTAGAAGGGTGGGCTGGAGAGTTGGATATATCATCTTGACTTCCAACCGAAGAGTCTCGGAAGTGCTTGCCTCTCTTGGTCTTGCTGGGGTGGTCGGCCTGGTTGATCGCTTGCATCAGTGCAGGGTGGTTGATCGGAGGTGGTAACTCAAAGGATTCATCGGTATCTATAACTTCGGAGGTGAAGTTATCGTCCTCGAGGTCGATGATATCTTCGTGTCCTTGTGAGGTACTTGCCTGTGAGCTGGTGAGACGAAGAGCCTTCATACAGGTGTCTGTGTCCAAATCACTTAAAGACTCGATCTGATCCAGAGGCATCGCCGAAGGGCGATCACCCATGACAGGTTGCAAATCGTAGAAGTGGGGGCATATCGCTTCGATTTTTTCTATGTACAACCAAAACTCAGCCACACCGAAACAAAAAAAATCAATAGGAACCTGACTGACCAGAAAACTGCCTCTCGCCTGGGAACCCGTTGAACCCGCCACCGGTCTTCTTTGTCTCGTCGCGAGCAGCTCGAAATCTTTTCTCCAAAAAGTGGATCTAACAGATGATTCATACCAGATAAGAGCACACATTGAGATTGAAAAAATGGTAAGGAAACATGAGACGTTATGCAGAGACACAGATGGTCGCACCTGTTGGTACACACCGCTAGCGTTCCTCCCGAATATCCCATTTTTAATGAGGATTTGATGGATCTCCTCGCAAATATCGCTTTTCTTAGAGCCTTTGACTCGCCATCTATTGTAGTTCCCTGGCTCAAGAACCCACTGTACCAGTATATCGAAAGCTGAATGACCAAGATCATTCTTTTGCTTGGACCAGATACGATGCACTTCTTCACACTTTGAATCAGAGGAGTCAAGAGGAGTATCACGTGGTGTGTTCGCAGGTTTACTAATTTGAGTACGTTGAGGATTAACCGGGGCAGTCGAGGCTAGGGGTGCGGCAATGATTCCACACTGCTGTTCTATAACACGGCCACGTAGTTGAGGTTGTGGTGGGGGTGACATCAACAAGGGGGCATTGTGAGAGTGAGGCTGGCCGTAGTGAGGACTATAATGAGGTGATTGTGAAGCAGAACGGAAGTGATCATAAGGTGTTGGATTAAAACTTTCGGGAGAAACTTCAACTGAAGGGAAAGGTTGGGAGCCATAAATCCCGGTCATAGGTCTGTTCAGATGCTCAGTACCCATATGGTTGTAAGAAATCAGAGCCTCATCATGATGATTTGGTGGGACAGGCTCGCGAGTGAACATCGAAGGTAGGCGTTGAGATGGGTAACTGGGCGGAGGTGGCTGCAAATAGCCATCCATGGTATCTTTGCGTGCTGAGAATTGGAAACCTGCCCGTGTGCGTTTTACTAGAACAGTTGACTTGCTTGCCGCTTGACAGAAGGTGAGTTTTGAGCAGTTCAAGTCACTCAAGCTGGCTGCTTAGTCACATGTGTTTGGTTGAAAAACACGGCGGCTCAGCAAAAGTGTGCGCTATCCTTTGGCAATTCCGGTGATTCAGGAAACGTATGTGTTGGGGCACACACCTCTTCCCTCCTATGCGCTGGGTCACAGGAGGGTAGCTAGTAGGGAGTTTGTATTGCTCAGCAAAGGTGTGTGATGCTAGAGAACACAAGTTGGTTTGTTCAACTACGAGGCAAACACCAAGAAAGGTGTGCGCTATGAGCACCGCTTTGTGTTTGTTATTTCCGGCGGCTCAGCAAGGAGCGTGGGCAAAACCACATGCTAGCTTCAGGACAGCTTGTTCCAAATTTGGAGGTTCAGGTTTGAGAGCCCCCCCTATTATTTTGAAGTGAACGCTTTCTTCAAAGCTCAAACAACACCCATACTCCAATATGTACATAACCATGATTCTTGTACAGATCTGTACGAGAATCAACATTCATCTGTACAAGAATCATGGTTCAAAATCTTTGCTTCCAAATCTCGTTCCAAATCTCGACTTTTCATGTTTGAACACTCCTAATCATCTCATATATGTAAAATATGTATTCCTTGATATGATCACCATTTCTCCATGGAAAAGACCATTTACATATGCAAAACCATGAAATCAAACAAATCTCTGAACCAAATAACTTGTGAACCCTGAGCCATCCTATCCCTAACCATATCCATAAAAAGTAAACTATGACTGTTTTTCCATCAATCTTGAAAATCTATTTAAAAAACACAAACATTCTTATACAATCTTTTTCCTTTTTTTTTGAATCATTCAATTGCATCACTTAAGCCCATTAGCCATACTCAAAGTTGACCCAGTTACAAAAAACCCAGTTAACTTTTTGGCCATGAGCTATCAACTTCATACCCAAAGTTACCACCAAAAAACAACTAGCTCAACTAGGTTCTCTAAAACCAAGTCAACTTTAAGCGCAGCTATCAATGAAGAAACCATGCAACCAAACCAAACTTCCACTCTCATTCTTACCTCTAAACCCTCAAGCTCAAATAAACCATTCCATCTCTCTTCCTTTCTCACTTTTTCTTTGTCTTTCCTCTTTCTTTACACATTCAAATATCAATCAAATCTAAGAAAAAAATAAATACTTAAACACCAAAAACAAAAATCGTTGATATATCTTTTAAACACAAACCAAAAAGAACCAAAACCAAAACTTTATCATCTTCTTTATTTTACTAAGCTCTACCAATACCAAACTCCAACAAAAACCTTCACTCTAACAACCAGTCTAACCATTGAAAAAGACACATCCATTCTCTATTCTCTGAACCTCAACATGTATTTTTGATGATGATCTCGATTTTTTTTCTAATCATTTGTCCTTGATGAATTTTCTCATTTACTTGATCATTCTATACTCCATTTATTGTGTAATAGATGCAGGAAAACTAAAATCAGTTTGATCTTGTTTACTTTCACCTCCAGAATTAAATCCAATCCTAATTCTTAATCTAATAGCAGCCTATCAAAAACACCCAAAAAAAAGATCAATAAAAAAACCCCCGGTTCTTTTTGAAAAAGAACATTTACAGACTTACTCCTTCTGGATACATGATTCTTAATTGTTGAGTTTCTACTACTCCTGGCATTATATCTGGATTAGAAATCGAAAGCATTTGTAACCTTTGAGTCTATACACAAAAACAAACAAATCAAGATCAATCTCAATTCAATTCCTTCCCAAAATCAACCAAACTATTTCAAAAAAACCCCTGATCTCTTCTAAAAAGAAGAACAAAAAAAACTCAACTTTAGGTACAGCAGCTTGAAAGTTAACTCCCATAATAGCTTCAATTCCCGTAGTAACAAACTGAGCGGTGATCTTCAAAACATTCTTAGCCGAAGGATCTCTAGACGGTAAAAGTGAAACCTTCAATCCGTTCCGATCATAGGCCACAAAACTAGGAGGAGCCGGAGGGCTTTCCATCACCATTGATCCTCCCATCACATCTTCATCAAATAATGATGAACCCATCGATTGTTGTGGAACATTGCTGCTTGCTGAGGGTGGTGAAGAAGTCGAATTAAAGAGACCAAGAATATCATTCACAGATGATTTGGGTGGACCTTGATTATTGGTCACGTTCGTTCCTGGATCTCCTCCTCCAAAAATATCTGCTAAAAGGTCTTGTGTAGTTTGAGTTGATACTACTGCAGGTGCGTTCTCATTTCCTTGATTTGTATTACTAATCTCATCTCCCATAAGATCAACCAATGACTGTGTTTCAATAAAAAAAGAATCGACAGAACCAGAGCTTTAGTAAAAAAACAATCAATCAAATCATTTTTCAAAAGTTTACTTACATCTTTATCAGCCCTTGTAGATCCAACGGCTCTTTTCTCACTAACAGTTCCCATAACCGAAGCCTTAAGTTCAGGTGGAGGCATTCGTTCTAAAACCCCGGTTTTGATTTCCGACATTCCAAGTAGTTGACTAAACTCTACTGCTCTTTGTTGAATTTCTAATTCAGATGAAGACATATATCTTGAAAGGATTTGATTTATAGTTTGTTGTGAAAATGCTGAAGGTGAAAGTCTTGATGAGAATTTAGCCAAGGCTGTTAAGGCGAATTGTCGGATTAATTGGTTTACGTATGGTGAGAGAAGTACTAGATCGATTAATTCAACTATATCTGTCTCTTTAACCTTCGAACCAATCCACACAGAATCATCAGTATCTCTAGCAATCCGTGAAAATGCAAACATCAAGTATTAATCATACCTCTTGTACAAGTTCTTCAGATTCAAGGTTTACACCACCACCATGACTTCTAAGTATAACTTCACCGAATTCACCAATAACCCAAAGACCAGCTAAAGTTAAAGATTCTTGTGAAACATCTTGTCTTAGAGCTAAATACAATTTTTGAGTTGTATAAGCTTGTAATTCAGGTGTATGACAAATCAATCTAACAAAAGCAGATAAAACTTCTTCTCGAACATAGTTTCCAGCCTGAATACAAACCAATCAAAGAAGGTACATCTCAATATTAATCAAATCTACCGCGTCAAGAGCTTTTGAAAGAATCTCAAGACTTACCAATTTCAAGACCCTCAACATAGTATCAATATGCCACCTTTTATTAGGAGCAAATCGTTCCGCCGCCAAACAAATCTGTGTCGTCATCCCCAATTTAAATTCATTATCTGCAACCTCTAAGAAAGCCAATAATTCTCGGATCATCACTCGAACGTTTTGTTCATTAACCAATGCATACGAAAGTTCTAATGCTCTTCTTCTAATCGATATATCTCCATCTCTTAAACAATCTAAGATGATGGTTCGATGTCGTTGTACTGCATTTGTATCGATCCCAACTACTTTGTTTAAAGTATGTAAAGCTACATATCTTTTTTTTGGATTTTTATATCATTCAAATCGATTGTATCAGAAACACAGGAGCTCATTGTCTTTAATCAAAAAAGAAACCATAAAAGAAAACTGACCGAATATTATTATCTCGGTTACCCAAGAATTTACCCAAGATATTAATAGCCATAACTCTTAAACCCGATTCGGCTTCGATATCCAAAATAGTCAGAACAGCTTCATATAAAATCGAATTGCCGACATTCTTTGCCGATTCTGTATTTGTAGCCACCTAGGTAAATTCAAGTGCCAAAAGCGTTTTCAGATCAGCTTATCAATCTAGCTGAAAGTGATCCACTAAAATTTTCAATTTTCACCTGAGCCAAGATATCATTCATCGTCTCACTAGCATGCACATCACCTTTCCCTAACACTCTCAATAATCTCAAAATCTTCACTTGTAAGAAAGGATCAGTGATACCTGAAACATCATGTTCCGGTGAATAACCAGTGGTGACCAATGCCTTCAAATGTCGCACTAATAAAGGTACAGCCTTTTGAAGACGGATCAAAGATGAGCCTCAAAGTACTTTGATCCTACACATGACGTATAAAATCAAACTCACTTTACGAAACGTTTTGAGTGCATCACTATCCATGGCACACATATCTGTCACAAGTGTGACTCCACAGAGTAAAACACCATGATTTCGATCAGATAAGAGAGAAGTAGCTTTGGCTACGAAATGGTCTAATAATTCAGGTACTTTCTTAATAATCCTCATGGCACAAAGTGCTGCCTAACGATTTGAGAATGATCAAATGAAATCAGTTTGATGAGATCCAAAGCAGTTTATGAAATCAAAAATATTAACCTTTTTTCGTATATACGTATTACTACTTCCTATAAGTTTTTCTACCTCGTTTGCTAAATCTCTTGACATTTCCTGTGAAAGTAGGGGGAGGGGTTTGTAATGGATTCGTAGATTATAAATTAGCCATCATTCGTCATCGGAATAGAAGAGATGTCTTTGAAAAGAGAATTCGTACTTCTGAACTGATATTCGCAAACGTACAAAGCGCAAGTCCTACTACATACATATTAGAATGATTCATATCACTTTTTTTCAATCATAATCCCAAAATCAATTCCCAATCAAGAATATAAAATCAAAGATAACAAAGTCAGATTTTTCTCTTCATTCAATTGATTTATAAAGACCGAAATCAAATCATCAACCCACTTACTTTTTCAAACTATTAGTTACTAATGTTAAAACTTCTTGACTTTCATCTAACAAAAGCATAATCCCAAGATATCCAAGTCTCTTATCGGCAAATCTAATCCGGAATCCCCCCCAAACAAAAAAACATGAGAAATCAAATTCTTTAATTTTTTTTTCTTGATGCTCTAACCTTGGTTGTGCAACTAATTTAAGACATTCGATTTGTCCAAAATGAGCAGGATGTCCTAACATGTGAATGTACAATAATTTAGCCACCTAAAAGAACCTCCCAAAAAGAATCATATCAACAAAAGAACAATTTGATGAATGATCCAAAACCTTCACCAAAAAGTAAAAAAGAATTTAATGAAGGATTGAAAACTTACATTATTATACCTATAAGCCGTTTCTTCTTCTTTAAAACTAGTTCTAATAGCTGCACTTTCTTTTTGGATCACTGATCTTTCATCTGCTAAAGTTTTAGTGGCTCTTATAGCTTTAATCAAAGCTTTAAGATTCTATTTGATTTCCAAAGAAAGATGTCAAATCCATTGATAGTCAGTTTTTGGAATTCCATTGTCTTGGAAACTTGTGGTTTTGTACTGACGTAATACATCCTACAAGAACTAAGTGTCTTGAGAGATTGAAGTTTTGGATTAGTTCCAATCGGTTTTCTTGATGATAGTCTTGGGTGAAGTAATAAAGTGAATGATGATGATGTAGTTGATTGAGGTTGAGTTGGTAAACAGGAAGAGGTAATCAAAAGAAGAGCAATCGATCGAGTTCAAACACATCATTTCACTTTTTACAAGCATATTCCACCACAACATCTTACTAAAGAGGTTCCATTTCAAGTGACAGCTCAAGTGACACTGTAGAATATCATGCCACAAAGACATTCCTGAAGGTTTCTTTGGATGAAAGTGTGACAATATCTGATTGTCTCTGAAAATGAAGATATACAATCAAGTGGCCATGTGAATGCTTGACTTTCAAAACTTGACCAAAAACTCTTGCAGGAAGCTATTCCAGCAGTCAAGGAAACATTTGAGAACAGTATCAAATCCATGGCCTTTTGACATAAAACACAGGACCCAAGCCATTTATGAGTTTGTTGCGCTTCTGTAGAACCATTGAGTCAAAAAGAACAAAAGTCACCAGAATAAAAACACATTTGTAGAGTGAATTGGATTAGCGATGGATCAGTTTAAACAATATAAATCAAAAATAACATTTATTTTTACAAAAAGAAAACCAATTCAAGCGTTTGATAAGATATAAAACTGAACAACATCAAAACAAATCGAATCGACTCTCTATATACACAAACATATCTCAAAAAAAAAGTTAACCTCTATTCATCATATTCCCTTCACCTTTCCTATGTGTATCAGTAAATTCATCCCATTCGATCGCTTTTTTCCTAAGTCCTTCTGCCATTTCTTCACCATTAAGATTATCATCTTCGGCTTCCCGCTTGACTCTTTCCCCATCCGTTTCTTCTTCTGCTTGAGCCGGTCCACCTCCTTTCAAGAAATTGCCCATCGATTCTTGTTCATCTAAGTATTCATCTATGGTCATCGTAGGTAAATTCCAATCAGGTCTAAACACTTCGGATCTTAATCGGATACGATCTGTGGCTGATGTAAATGATTTAGATGATGGTAAGATGGTGAATGGTCTTAAAATCTTTCCGGTAGGACCGATCAATGGGCCTGATTTGGTGGAAAGTTGGTCTAGTTTCCAACTTAGATCTTCGGCTTCTGTTGCGTCTTTTTCGGTACTTTTGGATCGGTGTGGGATGCTTTCCATCTGTGAACTTGTGCCTAATAAGTCGAGTTCTTGGTCTATACTATTGATTTCTTGGTACGATTTTAAATAAAGAAACTTTAACCAAGTTGTGTAAACTTCTCTTTCTCCTTCTTCTTCTTCTTCTTCATTATCTAAAGTTCGAGTGGATCGATGGTTTGTTGAATGTAGGTTGGATCGATTCTTTTCTTCTTTTCGGGTTTTGTATTCATTTAATTTGAATTGTAGTTCTTTTTCTAGTTTGTATTGAATGATCTTGCCTTCCCTTCTTATTGCTTGGTTTTTGATTGTTGATAAAGGTCCTTGGTATTTTGATCTTTCATTCACTTGTATCACTTCATAAGATTCGATTTGTTCAATAAACTCTAACAAATGATGCTTGATAGTAACAAAAAGCCCCTGATCAGTAACAGCAGAGAATTAAAAGATTGATGATTTGAGAGGACTTACTTTTGCAAGTTCAAGAAACGCTTTACGTTCATTACCACCATTAGTTTTTCTCAAAACCATTAACATTCCAATCAATCCATTCACAATTAAACATTTGATATCTTTAGTTGTCATATCTTCTATTGTTTCATTTGATGATAAGATTCCTAATCGTTTAATTAATTTATCACATAATTTTAAATCAGATATACTATATAAAATCTTAGACTAAAATTCAAATCATCAAAATGTGTAAAATCACATCAAAATGTGAAAAATCACATCAACATCATGTTTCACTCTTTTTCTTTTCGGTAATGACTGGCTTGAAAAAAGCTTACTTACTTGTACATCTTGGTTATTGGGTGATGGAGCTAGTTGTACTTCTTCGTATGATTTGGTAGCTCGATCAAGTAATTGTCCAAGTGAAATATCGTCTTCGATGATGAATTCTTTATTTGACATCTTCTTTTGAATGAATGCAAGGAATCTTGATTTGGATTAGAAATGATATTGTGAACTTTTGAGGTTTGAGCTTGGAGATTTCGTATTTTGGGTTGATGATGATCGATTTCAAAATGGTTCAGGATCCGATACTCGGCCACGGGGCGTCTGGTTTTTCCGCGTCATACCGACGCCTCGGCTACGGTACATTATCCGTGTGGGTAAATGGCTGAGGATGTGATTTGTATCTCATTCCACAGAAAATCAAACTGACCATGAGTCTGACCCATTTTCTCTTTGAATTGTCACTCAGGTTTTAAAAGAACTTTGTAAGTAAAGTAGTTCGGTCTGGTTCTTCAATTCTGCTTTCTACTCTTCTTGTTGCTCAAACCCGTCAATCGTGTGAGTAAATTGAAAGGTCAGTGTGCCGAAGGAAGGAATCATGAAGGGTGGAGATTTCTCTGGACCCGTTTTGGTTTGAGGATTCTGGATTTTGCTATAAGAAATGTTTGATGTTGATTTCTATCATCTTCTTAACTTTTTGTTATTGTTACTGTTATGGTTTGGCTTTGTCCGCTGTGTGATTTTGCGCTTGAGTCTCCCGAAGAGATTTGGAGTATTATGTTATGAGAAATCATCACTGACCAAGTTTAACTTTTAGGATAGGGTGATTTTATATTCTCTCTCATGAGGATATGGAATTTTTACTCGGGATGTCATAAATTTCATGCCACATTTCGTTTTTTTGACAAAATTTCTTTTTGGACTACGAGTAACATGAAGGTTTGTGAGGCCTTTTGTTTCACGGAGAAGAACCGAAAGATGGTAAAGTGAGTGGTCCTTAAACTCGAGTACAGGATGAAGTCGATGAAGGCATTCAACCCATTTCAAGATCTTCTTCACTTATAAGACATGGCCCAAGGGTGAGCGTGTTATTTTACTAAAAGTTTTCAAGAGGATTTCATAGTACACACCACAACCCAAGGTCAGAAGGAAAGTTTACTAGTGACAAATGATGAACAAGTCTATTGTAAGAAAGTATCGAAAGATGAAGGATAGAAATCAGTAGAACAAATACTGTAATTTTCCCAAAAAAACGTCAAGAAAATAGAATCAACACATCAAGGAAGAAGTTACTGGGTTGAGTTCTTCTTGGATGGTGTTGTGTTTGATCCTGACATATTGGACTTGGTCTGGATATGAGGTCCAATAGGCATTGAGCTATTTCCAGTTCCGGTGCGGTTGTTCTTCATGGGAGGAGACACAATGGGTGCTGAAGAATTTGTAGTATGATTACCACCACCAAGCTTTTTGAACAGAAAGAAAAAAAGATAGGATCAGTGAAAGTCAAAGGATTTCAGATAAGGAAGGGATCTACAAGTTACCTTTACGAGCTTTTGTTTCTCAATGACCAATTTACTTTCGGCACGTTGAAGCTTTTGCTTGTGATCTGCTAACTTGGCTTCAAGTCTTGTGATTCTCTCTTCAATAGTTGCGTTCTTTGGTAAAGGACCTAAGAGTGGGTTTGATGTGCCGTTACCAGTAGAGTTGGATGATCCAGTTAGATCGTCATCCGGATCTGGGCTACTGTCGGTACCGTTGTTACCTGAAGTAGCATTGGTGCTTGATCCAATTGAGCTACCGTTTCCTGATGGAGTCTTGTGATCAGGCTTAGGTTTTTTGCTGCCTCCTACTGAGCTGCTGTTAGTAGTGGTTCCGATTGAGCTACCGTTTCCAGAGGTGTTGTTGAGAGCATCAGACATGGATTTCTGGCCGGCACGCGTCTATGGGATAGAAATCAGTCTTTAGTGGTTAATCCTAAGAGATCATAGCTTTGGTCTCATGAGAATCAGCTACTAACCACAAGTGATCCGGATCCAATCGTAGAACTATGGACAGCTGAAGCGCTGAGCGAGGCGAGGAGGGTGATCAATGTAAATCTCATTTTGAAAGTTTAGTAGAGGGTTTTGTGAAAGTGAAGTCCGAAAAAGTGAAGAAAGATTGATAGGATAAGACCAAAAAGAATAAGTTGAACTGGTTGAAGTATATACAGAGAAGGTCAAAGATCAGGTGAACTATGCTGAATGTAAGTGATGCAGAAGATGGGATGAAGAATGAAATCTGATGGTCACTTGCTTTGTTTATATACCTTCATTGTGGCGTATGATGGACGATTTCGCCAAGGTGCAAGATAATCCAGCCTATGAGTGAGAAAGAGATCATCGGAGACGCCAAGGTCGAAGATCAACTCTGATAGCCAGGGTTCTTTGTGCATGTTGTTTTCTCGGTCAGTTCCTCCCGGTAGTACCTGGAGACAAAAAGACGAGGGTTTGTAAGCTGCCGCGCATGGGTTGACCAAGTGTGATATGATATGAGCGACAAGCGTCTCCATCTTGGATGTCGAAAGGGGTACAATGATTCTAACCTAGGGAGGCTCTCGATCATATAGAAACCATATAGAAACTATGGACAGGGAAAGGGTGGAACTTGAAGGCAAATACCAACCATTAGCGCCGTGGCTATGGTATCGTGCGATCGCCTACTGACAATCAGCAATCATACCCTTTTTTGCTTTGGCTCTTCAACCATACACGAATCCAAATCACAGAGGAAAACACATAGAATTGCCTTCCCTCTTGAGAGGGGAGGGAAATTTATACATCTCAACAACTCCATCCAGGGAATTTAGTTCTGCTTGTGTGACCTTGAATGAGGCTCGACCCATGGATCGAGATGAGGATCTTGGGAACGACGAAAACGAGTGCCGTGAGCTTTTGTATATAAGCCGCTCACATTGCACACTGAGGATCTTCATTTGGCAGTTTAATCATAAATCTGGAGATTGAAATGTCCAACATGACTGGAGGGCGGATAACTGAGCCTCTGGTTTGATTAACACGCTGATTAATACGATTTATATATATTTATGTACTCGCGTCTGTTGTGGATAAAAAAATTATCGACTGAAAGAACCCCTAACGTTGGACTTGAAGTGAGCAAGGTCACATGGTGAGACGTAAAAGGCTTTCAAATGTAGTTTCTGAGTTGTCTCAAAGTATGGAAACGGATTTAGAAGTTGTTCGCTCCCATATCCAGTTCAAGCTCACCTTGTCATCAAATGATTTTCATTGATGTACAAATGTGGCAATAGACTTGTGACTCCTTAGCATTTGTAGGCAGAGATTTGAAAGGGCGCACATGATTTGAAAAGCACACAAATGTATTGACAATGCGCGCTGGAAAGGGCAAGGGGAAGAAAGAGAAAGACCAAAAGAAACAATAGAAATCGGGTGATCACTGTAGCTTTCAGTAGGGGTTTCAACAGTACAAAGGCCGGATAAGGTCCGATTGACCATGAGTTCATTGATGCATTTATTGGCACGTTTTTGACAATGGAATCGGTGATCATAAACTTATTATTCACTTCGACGTAGAAACAAAAGGTCCATTTCATCTTTGGTATCAAGAGACAGAAAGGCATTCAATAGTTTTACCAAATGCGTTATCATCACCTTTATGCGTTTTTGATATGTTGATAATAGAAGATTTACAAAGAAACAAAAGTGCAGATGTTGATTGTTTATCAGGACACAATGGCACCATGTAGTTCGTGATTGACAAATAAAAGCAGGATAGATGCTTCTTGCCCTTGCATCCTTGTCCCATCAGAAAACAATTCTTCATTATTCGTCATCAGCCACTTCGTCACTCAAATTCTAAATCTACATCTACGATAACAGTCTTATCCAGGTCCTCCTTCAGATACAAGAAGAACAAACCAGGAGATTATCGGGCCTGAGCCTACTGACATCATGCCACCATCTCAAACTACCAATCAACCCACCGAAGAAAACAACGACACCGTCCGAATAAATTGAATTCAACGATCACCCCGGGTCCCATCGAAGAGTCGAAGAAGTATATCTGAAGAAAGACATGTACCAGATGCTAGACCCACCGTCCAGGAAGTGCTGCGCTATTTTGAACAGCATGAGGAAATGGAAGGAAATCAAAAGGATTGAGAGATTATCACAAGAAGAATCTGTTTTCTTGAAAATTTTTATGGAAGATGTAACCGAATCAAAAGCAAATGAAGAAGTAGATCAACTCGAACCTCCAACCAGCACTCAAACTTCTTCAGACTCGTAGCGATTCGAAGTTGGGTTCAGTGCACAAGCATCCGCAGTGCTAGCCGCATAACTGCGGCCGAGTGTGCACCACATGATTTGGAATAACGCACGTCGCACATCCGGCTTGAGTACAATCCTCGTAATGTCATGGTGGAAAAAACGAGCAAAAAAAAGGACACTCTTCACTCACAAAATAACACCTCTGGCTTCCAAATCGACTCCACATATTGAAATATCGCATAAATAGAATAGGAATTGAGATGCAAGCAGGTAGGCGACGAGACTTTGGCATGAAAAAGCAACTTGTAATTGTTTTTAACTTTGGAAGCACAGCCACTCGCAAACAACGACACAAGACAATCCTACACAAGATTTCAAGTCAAGCTACAAATATGTCGAGATTTAAACAGCACACAAATAAATGGTTGTGGTGGGATAAAAAAGAAACCGATGGCAGGCCAGTGCGACTGATATTTACAATTTTTTACTCGCAAAAATTTGAGTGAGCGAGGTCAGTTTCAATTATCACCAAGAAATTTATGGTATATACCTAAAAAAATTCTGAAAAACTTATTATAAATTCGCTTGGGGTCAAGAGAAGTTGGAGTGCTAGTTGGAGGTTCAAGTTGATTTACTTCTTCATTTGATTTCTGTTCGGTTGAATCTTCCCTAAAAATTTTCAAGAAAACAGTTTCTTCTTTCAAAAAATTCTCAATCCTTTCTAATTCATAATGCTCTTCGAAACGGAGTACCATCTCCTGGACAGTAGGTCTGGTATCTGGTCCATTCCTCCAAAACAACTTTGATTTGAACGGACTCGGGGGGATTGGGAAGTTCATATTTATTCGGATGGTGTCGTTGTTTTCTTCAGTGGGTGTATTGTCAGTTTGGGATGATGACATAATGTGCTTAGGCTTGATGATTTCTTGGTTTGTTTCTTGTTGTATCTAAAAGAGCAAGGTTGTGATTATTGATTGGGATTTAGAATTTGAGTCACGAAGTTCTGATGGCTAATGATGGATGGTAAAGAGTCATGATTTGATGGGAGAAGTATTTAAGTCTTTAATGTGCTGAGGATTCAACCAGAACTCAAAAAGTGTTGGACTTTCTGAGTGATTGCAAAATCCCGTTGCCTTTGATCACATTGAGTAATTTAACATCAAATGTCTTGGTTTTCCGTTCATCTGTTACTTGCAAAACTGGAGTTCACGTTGACCACCCTTTGTATATCTATCACTCTTCAAAAAAACCTAATCTGATCTTAATCAAAAGGTCTTCAAGGTGGTGAGGTTGGGACGTTCAACGTGGACTGGAGAGCGGTAAAACTGAGCCTCCGTTTTGATTACCGCGATGGTATTTTTGATGACTGCGTTATGGGTCTTCATCACTTTCAATGTCACTGGGTTACGGTACGCTGAGTATATATGAGTTCTGAAGTAACTGAGACGCATGCACTCCACCTTTTTTCCATTTTTTCTCGCCAGTGGAAAACAAAAGGTGGAAAAACTAGGGTGGAAAATTGCATCCTGAGCCCAGCAATATTGAATTTTACACTCAGAATCTTTCCACCAGATAATGAGTGTAAAATTTTTGGTGTGTAAGATTCCATATGAGCCACCTCAGATCGAATTTTACACCTATTTGTTTCCCTGGATTTCACATCGACCCAATCTTGTCACTTCTCGACACTTCGTACATTGGCATCTCACTCGAAAACCAAACTGGATCATGACCAAGCAGTCTTGATACAGGGGTTTTCCATGGGGCGTCCAAGGTTGACTGAAAAGTCTGAAGGGAGGTGAGCTCAACTAAGCGGCTCCTTTGATCAACGGGATGGTGTCTTTGGGCACTGAATTATGTGCCATTTCATGTGATCCATACTTCGAAGGTCACTCCGTACGGTGAGTATATATCATTCACTTCAATCGGCTTACAAGAGCCATGTTTTCAAGTGTTAAACGCGTGGAAATCCTGCACCGCCGCCATCATTCCCAAAAAACATAAATATAGAGTTATCCAAATGATCAGTTATACATACGAGCAGTTTCATAGCTTGGTCACAACAACTCGAAGAATTCATTGAATTTCAGCCCCAAGACCTCAGCTATCCAAAAGACATTCAAAGTCTGACAGTGTCCTTGTAATTGCATGTGCCAGGCAAAAAAATCAGAAACGCGCTAGAGAGGGTCGCGGTGGTGTGAGTATAGGATCTAAAGGCTTTGTATCACGTATGAGTGATGGAGCAAGAGGCACTTGTTGGAAAGGTGGCAAGAAAAACAGATAAAAGAATGTTTGATTGTAAATCCCTAAGAGGAACAAAATAAGGAAAGCTAACTACGAACAACAAGCAGACCCAAATGAAATCACAACGAAATCAGTATGAACCCTCAAGGGCTTGATTTATGAGTGATGATAGAAATGAAGCAAATTCTGAAAGGAGGGAAGTAAAAAGATGAAGGAATGTTTGAGAGAGAAGATGAAAACAGACAAAGATATCCTTGTTTTATATAATATATATATCTAGACAAAGGTTTCAAGAGCACATATATCGGACTTGTATCTCTCATAGTTGATGACGCGGCAGCGCTGAATTGAGCTTAATGGAACAAACAAGATAGTAACGAAAGAATGTCAAATGATGGAACAGGGACTAATGCTGAGCTAGCTGTATGCACAGCATGAAGGGCTTTCAGGATGGTAGCAAGTGTGTGTACGATCCTGAAGTGACATCAGCAGCCTTGCCGACAACCACTACCCACCGGGAAAATGACGGTAAAACGATTTGAGTGGTGTATACGCGAGCGATGGCGCTTATATTGCGTCGAGATGTCTTGATAGCGGTCTTGTTAGATCGATTCTGACAGAAACCAATAGTGGAGCAGTGGCTCTGTGGCGCATATCCTTTTTCACACACATAAGGCTGAACATATACAAATGATCAGAAGATGAATAATGGTGATACTATACAGATGCAGGAGGACGTACCATCAATGGTGGTTCACTGGGCAAGCCCTGAAATTCCGGTGGAAATTCAAGTGTTGGTACATAAGTTGACAAAATCTGGTATTTTCCTTCACATTTGGATCAAAATTGGGCTTACTGAGAAAGTATAGACCTTTTTCATCCTATCGAGACGATCCATGGGTCTCCCGACCAGCCCTCGCCACAATGTCCGGACATGTGACGGAAGCTTAAGCGATGTCCTCAAAAGGTTTTTATCTGATTGCGTCATGACCTTCATTAGAATTCGCGTGCTTGATCCTCCGCTTGGTTAGTCTTAAATGGCTCAACGTACAATGGCTTTCGCAATACTTTCCTGTTATCGATAATGCAAATAGTGTGAGTTGACCATTAAGACACATTGTACGATAACTCATTTCACTTACGATCAAAGCTTTCTAGACTCGCGGGTCGACCGTGACTCAAAGCATCGTAAACCAAACCATACGTAGCCATGTCATAGACAATACCGCTTGAAAGTTCACGAGAGATACATTCAATTAGTCAACCCCCTTGTCACTTGCTTCAAGAGATACACGACAAACGCGTACAAGTGCTCTATGATATGATTTCTGCCGCATGCTTCTGAAAGGGCAATATTTGAAGCTCCGGATAGATAAGAGGCCCCCTAAATGCGTTTCACAAGGTCGTAAGAAGGTTGACACGACTTGCTTAAAATTCTGGCATAACGATCATTTTGCTTATAGGTACTCACGTTTGAGTTTGACACCTGAGGTAAAACCAACTGATCACCAAACGTATAGATCGAAGTGGTCGGAACTAATGCCTCCTGTCCACCATTTTCGATAGACCTTTTAAACACTGCACTGTTGTATCGAGAGTTCTGAAGACGAAATTCAAGTGCGAGTTTGCTTAGATGGAAGCGTTTTGTGGACTTTTCTTTATAAAGGAAACTCACCGGACTCATCTGCAAGACGGAAGTCAAACATCCTCCAATAACGTTCAGAACCTTGCACATGGGATCCGTGAATAAGGTTCCTTTGTGTGGTGAAGCTATCGTCACGAGGTTGATGATTTGACTGCGGATAGATGGCCAAAAAGCTAAATTAAACCAGCGCAGAATGTCAGGACGTGATACTGTTCTTGCGTAGAATCTCGGAGGAAATGACAGACTGATAGCCCACTGAGCCTATAAATCAGTCAAGTGGTTAGTGGGGCCGATAGTAGTAAATGGGACACAAAAAACAGAAGGTCTACTAACGTTTGCGCCGCCTTGACTATAGGCCACAACATTTACCTTGCCACTAGATGAGGAGTTGGCAAGGTGGCTAACAGCGTACGCCACGAACTCCCCCGAAAGCTGCATGTCCCCTAGACCATGGACTGGGAGATGTAGAATGATCTTGAGCTAACAAAAAATCAGAGCTCACAGGACATAAGCTAAGCAGCCTACGTACATGGCAGATTTACCCAACACACGTCGAAACCGGCTTTTGGAAGCCGTGTAAGCAATGGAGTCTGGCAATAAAACACACCACGATTCAACTTGCTTGTCAGAGTCGAATGGGAGGATTGAGTTGTTCTACCTCGGCAAAAATTTCCGCCGCATCACAGCCTGAAAAAATTGAAGGAGACATTGATTTCTTGAACATATCACATCTCAAAAAGAACTGTCGACTCACTTGTGCATGGAACCAGTAAAACGACTCCTATAAACATGTTCAGTGAATTGATCTCAACCTGTTAAAAAGGAAGAGTGCCTTACCTCCAGATAGGTTTTGAATTCCACGGGGACAGGTAATGGCACGTTTATAGGAATTTTGCCCTTGTGACTAAATCATCAATGTAAAAATGTATCTCAGTGAATCATGTTTTGCGCGCTGGGCACGAGTAAGTTCTGCGATGCGGAAATGGGCTGATACTGACAAAAGGTGCATCACCCGGCATCGAAGAAGGTATGGGTCCATCGGGAGAGGCGCAAGTGTCGTAGTTCGGGACTCCATACAGCATCCCTTGCAAGAAATTAGGTGATCGAACCTTCTTCACCCCAGCTTCTGACCTCGAGGGCACTGAACCACGGTACCACATACGTTCGAGACCACTTCAAGAAAGGCAATGTACATAGAGATTTGTTAGTGAGTATTCTTCCATAAAGATAGGATCAAAACAAAGGTAACAGAGATGAAGGCGCGTACTCTTTGATCTCGGTTCTAAATGAAGCAATGACCCATAAAGCCAAGCATGTGCGAGTAGTCTTTCGAGGTAACATTTTTGATTGCCAAAAAGAAAGACGCCACTTGCTGATGTATATGGTCAAAGATGAGAAATATGCGGAGCTTCACAAGAGGAGGACAGTGAAACATATGTTTGAGCCCGCCACAGACTCCTTCTTAAGCTTGCTGTTGAGTGACAGGCTGTGTGTGTTTTCATCTGCATCGTGTGGATCTGTCAGGGTAAGCGGGGAAATTTGTTATCACACTCTACCTTCCCAGCCGTGACACCGGTGACCGTTGATGTACATATTGTGTATTTATGAATATGTACCTTCAAATTCGTTCCGCGTTTCTTTCCATGTATGGAAGGAAAAGCGGAACGAAATACAATTGAGAGATTCAAAGTTCCTGACATCGAGGGAAATCGAGGGACTTTATCGGTCGGTCTGTAGTATACTCAGTCCGACAGCAGGGCCTTATACTTAGGTTAAGGCAAAAATCTCACCTTCTGTGAGTAAAACTTTCTTATTTGACGTAGGGACTTTTTGGGGGCACGCGCTAGCGCAAGAGACACCTGTGCAAGAAAAGCTTCCAGCTCAAGAGGGACTTAATTTTGCTTCCAACTCAACAAGCACAGCCATAAACTCATCAGAGTCCCAAGGTGTTGCTTGCAACCTGAGCGCCAACGACGGATTCTGGACAAGCTTGCTTGTTCTGGCCACAGTGAGGGTCAACTGGGTCAAGGCTTTTTGGTGGAGAGACTTGCCATCCTTATAATACTTTGACACCTCACTGTGAAGTTTCTTGGACCAAAGAAACTTTTTGTGCACCTTTCTTAGATGCTCATAACTGTCCAAAGGATACCAAGGAACTTGATTCCCTCACATCTTTTTTTGCTGCAGACTTTTGCCCCTACTTCCCCTGTATTTGTATGTAACACCCACTTGTAATTGTTGTAAACCAGTAAATATGAATAGAAAGACACCTTTTCAAGTTGCTTAAGAAGCCATTGATAGTTGGGCATTTTGTGAGAAGGTAAGATATGCAGGCAAGGATCCAAAGATTTGTTGATTTTACGATAATACTGAAGGAATTTCTTGAGTCCAAAAAAATGCTCAAGAGAGTAAAAGGTTGAAGACCATTGAGTTGAAACCTTGTGGGTGAGTCTGACCTTCTGAGACTGTAAGCAACTGGCAATACATTGGCCAAGAGCCTGTTTGAGCTGGGTGCTCAATTGGACTTGTTTGTGGAAACCTTGAATTTGAGTGAGGATTCAGTGGGCTTCTAGATGTGGGGTAGGTTGAATCAAAGAAAGAGTGCCATTGGGAACACTGTTTTCTGGAGGTAATTGAGGACCTAATGCACTAAGGGTATTGGGGGGAGTCTTGCTGTTGAAAATCAATACTCTGGCTTTGGCAACAAGATTTATAACATGGGCAACACCATGGAGGTTCCTCTAAACAGGGTATGAGTCTTTTAAGCTCTTGCCTCATGGTTACATTATTCAAAGCATTGTCAGCAGTGATGCAGTAGAGTTCTTTTGAATTGATATAATGTGTTCATGATGAGGGCAGCCATGTTTTCACCAGTATGAGCTTCATCAATCTCCTTCAAAGCTAAAACCACAGATTGCATAGAGAAATCCTTGGACATCCAGTGTTCTGCGATTCTAAGAATCTTCTGCAAATATCTTGCTCAACTCAAGCTTGACCAGGCCCAACTCATTGATTAGATTACATTCAATGAGAATATAGTTTGATGGAATTCAATGGAGGGGTGGAGTAGTGGGATCAAAGTGTCTCATGTCTACTTGATGCATCAGATCATCATCATAATACCAGTTCAAAAGATGAGATATTCTGTGTCCCAGTTCCATAAGCAGATAGTGTAACTTATCAAAAACAGAGGCCAGATTGGCAGAAAATAGTGTGATGCACAGGATTTATGCAGCCCATTTTGATTGAGGTTTTGTTTTATTTTTGGTGGATGGGAAGCCACTTTTTCATCAGTACTGTATTTAGAACAAGCCATGCTGGGTGTTGATTGAGTTGTGTAGTTTGAATCAGGACAGCAATGGTGGTGGAAGGTGGTAAAGGATAGTCATTGGGATGTTTAATTACAGTAACACCGTTACTATTGAGTTATAAGTATATTTCACTTCTTACATCTGGCACTGCAAACATAATTTGCCAAGGTGAAAGATGATTACATTCAATTTGCAAAATGATTAAGAATGCATTGAATCTGCATTATTGATCATTCTGTGCATTAAGTTCAATCATTTTTCACCTCAGAGAAACACTTTTATATTTGCAGTGTGTGTGCATGGACACAAAATATATTTCAAAAATGAGGGTTGGTATGCCTTTTGAGATATCACACCAAGACCAAATTTGAGTTGCTGAAAACAGTTGGAGGCAACCACTCTAGACATTGATTTTGACCTGCACTTGGAGAATCTGTCATTGGAGATTCTCCTGTAGAAAACACACCAATTGATCACTTTTTTGCCAATGAATTTGGATGCCAATCTTGATGGCATATTCAATTTTGGTACTTTGAATTTTGGAAATTGAATTGCTGCTGTGATAGGATCACAAATGAAATAAATATATTGTGATTACAAAATACAAAATATTTTCATAGTATTGATGAAACAACAAGTTTTGATGGAATGAAGAATTCTTGTGGTGTCAAGCAATTTTTTAAGGGAAATACACCGTGGGAGCCTAGGGACAAGAAAAATAAACAACCATGCTTTGGCACACCTCCAATAATATGAGCACACCCACAACTTGATTCATTTTACATCAAAGTTGTGTGCATACAAACTTTTTGATGTAAATTTTGCACATGTTACATACACTAAATCATATGTAACTTGACTCTTGAAACTGAGGCTTGAGTTGTAATTGCTATTTTTGATATTTTCCTTATAATGTGTTGCCCATTGGTACTCTGGTGTAGTACTCAGGGCTGATAGAGGATATCAATGACAGCAATAAGGTGGCTATTTCCAAAATTAGATCCAATCAACATCCAATGTGACAAGAATCCATGTCAATCTTCAACCAGGAATGCATAAAGCAACCCAAACCACAACACATTATCACAGTAGCAAACAAGTTAAACATGAACAATACCGCTTTCTTCTACTACATGGACCCAGATTATGGATGGGAGTGGTTGAAGGATGAAGCTGGTATTCTAGCAGAGTTCCAAGAGTTCCAAGAGTTCCAAGAGGGGGATGAAGGCAAGTGATGATGGATACTATTTAATAATATATATCATTCATATGTATTGTTACTATTCAATTATGTTTTTTATTTCATTATATTCTTATCTATTATATGCTTTCATTTCCTATTTTGTATCTTCAAACTCAATAAAATATAACACATATATTATTTTGTCTCCTACCTTGTATCTTCAAACCCAAACTCAAACTAAAGATAAAACATATATCCTACAGTGATTACAAATCTGTGTTTTGGTTTTGATGATGATACAAAATTGAATACAAAAGTGCAATAAATACAAAAGTGTGATGAATACAAAAGTGTGATCCAATTAATTCAAACTCACCTATAAGCTGTTGTAACAAATTATCGTTTCCAACTTCTTTTAATGTTTTACATGTTTCAAAACTGCATTTTCTATTATGTGTAAATCACGCCGGGCAAATTCAGGTCATGCAGTGCATACAGGGTGCATGGTCCTGAATGCATGTCAGGACCTGGGGCACCTGTCAGGCATGCAGGACTTGTTATCCTGTACACACCCTGTATATGTCACACCAATCACATGTATTTGAGTATGTACTGAAATGTACATGTCACATAGCTATAAGTCCCTCACGGGATCTGTATTTGCCTGTTATTGTGGGCCAAATACCCATGTCACTTGTATGACTGGCGGGGTGCAATTCATGAGGAGCTGTCATGCAGCCATGACATGACTCAGGGTGCGGAAATCTCTTCTGTTTTCAACATGACCGCGCAACCTGTATTCACTCCATGACCTCGATTTGCCCGGCGTGAATTTGAACTTACAACCTTTCTGACAGAACTTTAACCTAATCACATGTTGTATTTCTTAATTCACTAAATCAGATTCCAACTTCCAAGATACCTTTCTTAGAGCATCCCCAATAAGGCTTGGACCCGGCACCAGGACCACCCGGGCGGGCTCGGGCCGAGCCGGGCACGGGCCTTAAACGACTCTTTTAAAAAGGTATGTGGCCCGTGAGCGCTGTGCTCTCGGGCGAGCCGGACGGGCCGGCCCAAAAGGGCCCGAGGGATTGGTGGCACTAAAAAGGGAGCTCAGAGGCTCGGAAAGGGGTCAAATGAGGGCAAATGGACTCGTTGAGGAGAGGAGAAGAGGTTGGGGCACATCTATAAGCTGAATTTGACTACTGTATGTATATTGGTGGCACTAAACAGGGAGCTCAGATGCTCGGAAAGGGGGATGGACTCGATGAGGTGAGGTGAGGAGGTTGGAGCACATCTTAGATATAACTTTAAGTACTGTATGAATACAAAGTGAATCTACTTGATGAATTTATCAAAGCTTTTGAGGCATACCGTTGCTTCGAGAGTCGAGATTTTCATTGAGCTGCGAAGATCGGTGATGGTCCTACCCGCAGATGAGAACGATCGCTCGGATGGGGTGCTGGTCGCTGGGATAGCTAAGAAAATCTGCGCCATCTTGGATAGAATGGGGAATCGATGCCCCTCTTCGCGCCAGAACTTGAGTGGGTGATAATCCTCGTTCTCTCGTTTGGTCGAGAGGTATGTTTGTAGCTCAGCCTCAATTCCTTGAGCTTTCTTTTTGGTTACAAAGGTTCGGGGGCGATCTTCGGGTGGTGGTACAGGGTCTTCGAGGGTGATCAATTGGCCATCTTGATGAAATTTACTACACTCGTTCAGAAAGTGTGTTTTCCACTCGTCACGATGATCGATGCCGGCAAGGGCCAGAGTTTCATTGGTCAATTCTTGATCCTTGCTACGTGGGTCAAGCAGAAGCGCACACAAGTACGCTGGCTTTTTGAGGACCTTCTCGTAGTACAGTTCGGTCTTGGTCTTCATTGGTTGAATCGCTTGTCGGAGCTCTTGAGCCTCGTAGTTACACCAGCTCTAGAAAAGTACGGCGTATTCAGTAAGAAAAGTGAGAGTTGAAATAAAGTTGATCGAGAAATACAATCAAGAACAAAACATACCAAATTCAGCTTCTTGATAATCCACTCGTATACTGGAATTACATCGCCAAGGCTTGGGTATTTGCTTGCTGAAAGATCTTTGGTGGCAATCTCAAAAGGTTCAAGAAATTCGACAAGGTGTCCTATAAGCTTCCATTCATCCTCTGACAAGGCGTACTGCCTATAGTCGGGATCATTTTGACATTTTGTATTGATAGAAACCCGTAACCGGTATGCTCGGCGATAACAATCGAGGTCGGAGTTCCATCGTGTGTCGACGTTGCGGACAAGGTTGAGCGCATAGCCTAAGTCTGCCTCAACTTGCTTGAGGAAAGACTGTAAGCGCTGAGGTGATTTGTAAATCCAAGCAATGAGCTTATGGAGCCGAGTAAGGACCGAGTTGACGTCAGAGGTTTGCATCGGTTCAAGAAGAACAGCAAGGTCGTGTGGGACTGGTCCATCTTCGCCAAGTCTTCTAGAGAATGCCTTGAGTCCATCTCGAGCAACAAGGTTGATGACATGTGCAGCACATCCGAGGAGATTTTGATCTCGCTTGAAGTTTGGACAGACTGCTTGAAGAGCATCGGCCATTGTACCATTTGAACTGGCGTTGTCAGCAACAACACAGAAAACCTTTTCAAGGAGTCCATACTCTCTAAGAACAGGAATAAGATGATTGGCAATGTTGACACCAGTATGCTCGCCTTCGATCTCTTTGAGACACAATATGACTTCTTGAAGTTCAAATTTCTCATCGATCCAGTGGACTGTGGCACCCAAGACTGATTTTCGATTCAGAGATGTCCAGCAGTCACAGGTGATGCTGACCAATGTTTGATTTTCAAAGTATTCCTCCATCACTCCTTTCATTTCGTGAAAGTTCTTTCTGACGGCATCTCCAAGAGTGTCCGAGCCAACAAGGAGTGGTGTAACAGCAGGGTTACACAGCTCAAGAAGTTTTCGCAGGTCGGGAGAATTGACAAAAGAAAACGGAAGCTCCTTCATGATGATGAGGCGAAGGAGTTTGTTCTTTAAGTTCTCGCGGGTGAGCTTGAGAGGCTAGGATCAAAATACAATAGTCAGAAAGAGGACACAAAAAGGACATATGAAGCTTGTGAATTATCAATGTACCTTCTCGATCTTCCCATTGGTCACATAGTCCCTCATCATCCCAGCTTCGGCAACAGTGTTTTCGTATATCTCGTGTCGGTGTTCCAGATGTCGGGACAATGATCTTGTGCTGGAAGATTTATCAACGGCAAACACCGCTCCACAGACTTTACCTCCTCCAGATGGATGAGGGACTTGACAGATGTTCTGCTTCTCCTTTGACCCTTTATCGTACTCAGTTATGAAATGCTGCCAGACCCATGAGAGCTTGTGTGAGTTGTCGAGTTTGATTTTCTTGCTTTTTGCAGCGGGCTTGACTTGTAAAGGAGAGTCTGAGATTGTGATCACACTATCATTGGAGGAATGGGGGTGTTTAGGAGCCATGGTGAGTGATATAAGGCACCTGGTTTCATCAATTTCCACGTTGCTGAGCCACATTACGAGAATTTTTTTTTTGGCCGGGCCGTGCCGGGCCGGGCAGCTGAAAAACAAGGGGTCTGATCGGCGTAGTTTCTGATGGCCGGGCCGGGCCGGGTCCAAGCCTTAATCCCCAACGCGCCGGGAACTGGAAACCTGGTACAGGTGTCACAAATGACACTTGGACACCTGTATTTCAGCTTCAGCTTCAGTAGGCAGCACCGCGCAAGCTGAATAAGAGATTCAGTTTTCTACCCCTGTCTAAGGATAGGACACGATCAGATCAATTGCATGGATTGGCCGCTTGATCTGATCGAGGTCGTGGTAATGTGTGCTTCAAGCTTTGAGATAGGACACGAAGGAACGAAAGAGGCGAGTTTCGTGGTCTCAACGTGTCCAAATTGTGAGAAATCACGTTTTCCGAGGTTTCCGGCTCAGCTGGAAACAATTGGAACAAACCGTACGTATTCCAGCTGGCGGAATAAACGAAATCGCACCCATGGCCAACTGTGCGACTTTTTACTCGCGCTGGAGGCTGTTTTTCGGAAAATCTTTGCAAACGTAATTTTGACATTACGTTTCTGTCAGAAATGCTAGGTAAACCCTATGTAAAGGTTACGTTTCCGGCGGCGCGTTGGGGATGCTCTTATTCATCAATCCTTAGAAAGTTTCTCTTCAACAACACATCCTATTTAACATTCTTTCTCTGGATACTTCATCTCCATCTAAGACTGTTAAACTGGTAGTGGTGTTGTCTGATCTAATCAGGAATCTCTGATTCCTTTATGTGCCACTAGTGCTTCCATATAATTCTGTGACATCTTTTCAACCAGACTTAGATTATGTACCAGTAAGAGGGCATATGAGCCAATAAATTCCATATTTGAAACACCAAAGAGTCTTTTGATGATGATCTGAAGTGCATAAGGGAAATATTTTTAAAGCTCCTTTGGAGTCTGTGGTTTTAAGTCAAAATGCTTCCATTCCTGATTGATAGAGTGTAAGAAACCCTGACATGTTGGATTATCCAGTGTTGGCAATGTAAAACCAATCTGGTTCAAATAAAGAGATCAATGTCAATAGGTGGAATAGCTAGATCTTGTTGTTTGAAAGAAGATATTGTTTATCTTTTGGAAAGAAATTGTTGTTCTTCTAATGCTTGGTGAGGAACATGTGCATCAGCATGTGATCCTTCTAAACAGGCATGAACAAATGTAAACAACCTGTTGAAGGAACATCCAGAATTAGGATATCTTGCATGAGTAGTCCTTTTCAGTTTTGATGAGCTGAATGTTGATCAGGAGAACCAACACAAGAAATTTGGGTGTTATTCGTGGTACCCACACAATTGTTGGAGTAGGGGGGTGAATTGTGGGCTGTTTCTAATTTCTTTTAGATGTATCTCACCTCCAGTAGGTTGGAAAATACATATATATATACTAGAGACACTATAGCCTTTCAAACAGTGTTGAAGTATCTGCTGATAGGATGACCAGATGGCTGAAACTGTTTGCTAGCTTGTTGATTTGTACCAGGATTTCCAGCAATGAGCTTGTCCATGTGGCAGAGTTCACAAAATCACACATTTCTACCCTCAAGAATCTCCTGCGTATACTGGTTACCACAGAGTCTTGAGGTTCTACAGGGTTTCCTAGGGGATGTTATTCAAGATAAGAAGTCTGTGCTGGTTTGGAAGTTGACTTTCAGGAGATTATCCATATTTCAAAAAGATATTGATGACACATCAGAGTTGGTATCAGAAGAGCTTGACATGATCAGGAAAGTGAGGAGGTTCTAGTGGCAATTGGTAACAGGAAAATATGATCATACCCAAATCATAGGCTGTAGATCATTCCTAGTGCTCATTTTATCAAACACTTCATCACCACCTTTTTCCACAATTTTTCACAAAACAATAATTTTCAATTTCTTTAAATAAAATACTTTTCTACATGTATGTATATCAAAAGCTCTGGTTTCTTAACCATATATTCACTAACATTCAACTAAACTTTTCCCCAGAACCACACTACATGTTTTCAAAGAATTCAAACTCCATAAAAATATGTATTTGATGTAAAAGATCTTGAAAAAGTTTTCTTTACTTTTTCTAGAAAAGTTTCACAGTAGGATTATTTTCACAAAATCCTACATCTGTACTACTACAACTATCAATTGGTGCAAAACCTTTTTGACAAACATAAGGCTATGGATTGGATTGTCAGAAGAAAAATCCCAAGATCAGTTTCAATTTAATCAAAAAGATATTTATGGAAATGTTTATTGTACCATCAAAAGTGGTTCAGCTGGTACGCGCTGAAATCAAGATCATATGAAAATTAGAATTAGTTGTCGTTTAATCTTTCTCTTTCACTAAAACAGACTTACAAATGAAGTAAGAGTTCTTTTAATCATGTTTAACCTATCAAAAAAGTTTCCAAATAAAGTTCTCCAAGTAGCTTGAATATCAAGTGGAAGTTCAAGTGCAAAGTGAGCCAAGTTTTTATCTACCAACCCATGAGAAGTGTCGAACCATTCGTTGAGTATCAAAGTATTAAGACCTTGTGTGATCCGATTATCAAAAACCACCTACAATGCTTTTCACAATATTTGCCTAAAGAATAACATAGTTTAGATTCATGATCAGTGAAAGCTTTGAAGAAAAGATTCACTTGAGGTTTTTCATGGCTTACGATCAAACGTTCTTAGACTTGCCGGTCTACCATGAATCAAGGCATCGTATACTAATCCATAAGTAGCCAAATCAAATATCAAGCCACTAATTAGGTAGAAATGTTCAAGATATCAATCAGTAATAGATACGAGTTGAAATTAAGGTTCAATAAACAAGAACTAACAAGTGTTCAACAACATGGGCTTTACTACACGCATCTTGAATAGCAATATTTGAGGCTCCAGTCACATATGAAGCTCCCTATACATATACGCAACAGGTGATAGAAGATCAATCAAAAACGTTTCTTTTCCTCCGTACACTTTCAAATGTTTTGTCAAATCAATTTACTTCAGGATTAGAAGCTTGAGGCGTAACAATTTCGTCGATAAGAGTGTAAACCGAAGTAGTCGGTACCAAAGCTTGTTTCCCATCGTTCACAGAACTTATATTATTAACTGCATTCATGTATCGAGAGTTCTAAAAGATAAAGAGTGGGTAAGTAAGATGACTGCATACCCTTATCTAATTTCTTATTTTTCAAAAAAAAAACACTTACGCGATCCATCTGAAGTACTGAAGTTAAACAACCTCCAAGAAGATTAAGAGAAGTACAGATAGGACGTGTTAAGAGTGTACCTTTATGAGGCGCAGCTAGAGTTATAAAGTTAATGATTTGATTTCGAATCGATGGCCAAAAAGCTAAACCCAATGGGGACAAAAATCAAAAAGAGCTTGAAGATCATTTGAAAGGAGATTTGACAAACTGATTGCCCATTGAGCCTTATGAGCCAACCATCACCAAAAAAAAACCCCCAGATCATCAGTCTTAATTCCGTGTTGAGAGTTTGAAATGATTGAAAGAGAAGCTAACATTTGAACCACCTTGACTATAGGTCACCACATTGATCTTACCACTCACTGATTTCTCAGCAAGATAGTTGACAGCAAAAGCCACAAACTCGCCAGAAAGTTGCATATCACCTAAACCATGAACTTTACAACCCCAAAAAAACTCGTCAATCTGATTATGAAAAGTAAGAAAAAATCAAAATCAAAAACATACATGGAAGATTAACCCAACATACATCAAAACCTTCTTGTGGTAAACGTAAAGCAATTGGAGTCTATAATTAAAGAAGTAAAGAAAAATTAGTATAATTCTTTTCACCATTTTTGATTAATAGAAAATGAACAACAACGATTTCACCTCTGCAAAGACTTCTGTAGCCTCACAGCCTTTACGTAAATAGAAAGACAATTTCAACTTCCGTTCAGTACCTCGTATGTTTTTAGATCCAGTTAAACTTACTTGTGCAAGGGACTAATAGGACAATTCCTACAAAAACCAAATAACTGAATATGAATGCTCAGCCTACTTGAGTCAGAAGACGATGTTTCATGACTTTACCTCTTTCAAGGTTTCGAATTCCATGAGGACAATGTATAGCATTTTGGTACGATAATTCACCTTGTGACTATTATTTTCAGTCAGATTGACAACGAACAAAGATGAAAAAAGAAATCGATTACTCACAAATGGTGCATCACCTTGTTTTAAAATAGGTATTGGTCCATGAGGTAAAGCACAAGTATCGTAAGTAGGAACTCCATTAATTAATCCTTTTATAAAACTTGATCGATGGAATTTATGATTTCTTTCTAAACTCAAATGAGTACCTGGAGCTCCTTCATTATTCCATCTAAAAAAAAAATTGAGAATCATTTCATTACGATAGAAAAAGAAAGGATTAGGTATGGTATGATGGGATATGTTGATTAATTGATCTTCGAAAATAAGGGCTTACCGATTCAAATCAAATGCAACAAAGACTAACAAAAAACTCAGCACAAGTGTAAAATAATCAAGATTGAAAGACATGTTAGTCAACTACTTGTTCATGAGATGAAACACAAATCATCCTCACTCTTTATACATCATCTCTCGATCGAGCACAAGAAGAAGAAGATGAGATCCGCGGAGTCTCTTAGATTAACAAAATGCACACACTTTAACTATCAAACCCAAGTTCCAACAGACTTTAACTTTTATCAAACCTTATTCCAAAAAAGCTTTATACATCTTTCTCAAGTAAAGTTTTTCTATCATTATGTGCAAAACACATTGATGTCATGTTCTCCACATCTGGAGAAAACTTTCAATAAGATTTCCGTATGATCACGGGTCTTGAATCCTGATCATGGATCACACCGCGGGAATAATTTAGTTCAAAACCCGATTGAGGAAAGTTGCGGTGTCCGAGTCCGCAACTTCCTTCAATCGTGAATTTCGTTCGCAATACGTTCACAATGGGTTCACAGGTTCCCCTCGAGCGATACCATACACAACATAACACACAGAGCAACAGCTCACCTGGAATTGCTGTCATGCAACCATTCTGCCAGCTCTGACCAGGGATGGCCAAATGGGTAGGGCAATACTCTACTCAGACTCTACGTGGCTTCAGATTAGCAATCTGTATGAGTCTGAGTACTCATACAGAGAAACTGTATGAGTGTTTCTAGGGGAAAAGTGTGCAGGGAAGCGCCATCCATAGGGTGTGAGTTTTATGTCATAAAGCAATGTGAGAATCTAGTTACTCACACATGGCACGGAATGAAACAGAGTATGAATCTCAGTGCCTAAGATTAAACAGAGTAAGAGTACGGAACAGCGAGTTTCAGCCAACCTTTGCAATATGATATATTGTCATGATTTTGTTTTACTAAACCCGTTGACTTGTTAAACTGAGCAAGCCCCATGTTTCCTCTTGCATGCTTGAAGAGTCTTGAGTCATAAGCCTGGCTTGTTACTCGGCTTTGAGACTTTGCTGAGACAAGTCACAAGGTTCACAAGGTGTCCCTCTTGTGTCCAAACTTGCCAGCATCCGCCTTCCATCTATCATTTAACTTACTGACCAGTGACTACAAGTCAATCTCCACTTCTTACACAGAATTTACTCCTGCTTTTCAATATCCACTTTACTCGTATTTTTTTTATTTTTCAAATCCCAATTTTCTGATGCCTAAAGCTACCAAAAACTCTTCTGTCCGAGGGGGAAAGACTCCGACTCTGAGCCGGTCAGCTCAATCACCATATGCCAGTCACCGACGTGCATCAGCTCCTAATCTGATAGCTATAGGTAGTCAGGCTGAGTCTGAACAAATGCCAACGGGTGATTCAGTGATGGAACAGTTGGGTGTTGATCCCGATTCAACAAACCTCATGGATCTTTCTAACGATTCAGCTTCAAAAAAAGCTGCCCTGGTATACGAGTACTTTGAGGTCAGTCCTACTTGTGTTAAGCCTGTTTATTACAATAAGTGTATCTCTTATAATTACTTCCATTGTAATTGTAGGAGCCAGTACAAGGCATCATCAATGATGAACATCCTGAAGGCCCGATTCCAGTGATCTATAAATGTAGACACTGCACGTAAGTGTCTACATTTATACTAACTTGTTTTTCATATTTCTAACGTGGCATGTTCCAGTACGGCAATGACTTTGAAGACCCCCTCAAATTCAAACCTACATAAGCATCGAGCAAAGTGTCCCGGTCTTACAAACGCTTTTATGACTGGAGCGCCGGGTGCAATCCGTCCTGGTGAAGACCCTGTTGAAGCTGCAGCTAGAATGAAAGATCAACGCCGACTGCTTGTGGCAGCTGTGGTATCAAAATCTTTACCTTTCTCACTTTTCGAGGGCCGACACATGCAGCATGCGATGAATTCAATTGCACCGCACTTTAGGTGGCCAGGAAGGCACGCTATCAAGGCCGATTCAACGGAACTTTACTATGATCTTAAAGAAAAGCTGTTATATGAACTAAAAGCATGCCCTGGAGCTATATCAACTGCAACAGATACCTGGACATCCCCCGACTCAACTCACAGTTACATGGCTGTTTGTGCTTTCTTTTTCAACGCTCATGGAAAGTTCTGTCGCAGACTTCTCCAATTCCAGGTATGTACTCAATACACTTTTATCTGATGATCTCTTTATCAATCACAATGACTGACCTACCGTGTCCTGTAGGTCTTGAAGGGTCGACATACAGGAGAGGCAATGGCTAATACTTATTGGGACATCTTAGACGAGCGAGGCATTCTTCGAAGACACTTTGCTGTCACAGCAGATAATGCATCAAACAATCGGAAAATGATGGATTTCTTGGGAGAACGCTATGCTAGGATCGGAATCAATTGGTCAACTGCAACAAAGTTTCATGGATGCATGTGTCATGTCATCAACTTGGTAGCAAAAGACTTCTTAGAAGCCATGGGTGAACTGACCCCATCAGAGCTATTAGAGTTTGAGACGTCAGGTATAGGCTCTCGAGAGGAAGACTTGGCCTCAAGTGAAGCAACTTTTTTAATTGAATCCCCTTCAGCTGAATCTCAGGATGACTCGAGTCTCAATGCAAGACAATCTTCACCTCCATTACCTGAATTAGCCCTCCGAGCTCTCGATCAGCCAATCTCGGAGACTCAGGACGCATCCGGTTTAATTGATACGGATTTTCGCATCGATCAGAACTCATTTGCTGTTCCAGATCTTTCAGGACAAACCCAACCACGCTCAACTGAGCTACCACCTCTCAATACCACATCTGCCAGCCATGGGACTAAGAAGAAGGTCAAGAGCTCAATTGTTACAGGTTTCCGTGCTCTCAACGTCAATATTCGTAAGTCACCTCAAGAGCTGGAATACTTTGAGGGGATTCGAGCTGGTACAAGCGACCGAAAGGTGCTGCCAATTGGAGCACCTTCAACTCGTTGGAATTATTAGTATTATGTTGTAAGTCATTTCTTATCATCATTGGTGCTAATAAGATAAAAAACTTATCTTATGTATTTCAGATTCGTCGGGCACTCGAGCTGAAGACCAGTCTAACACTTACGGTACTCAAAACAACCAGGTCCGAGCTACCTTTGTCCAAAACCTACTTTCTAGATCATTCTATGTCTCTGCTGAAATAGGTTTTTTTTGAACATACACGCCAGCACCTAGTTTGTAAGCTTGATTTCCCACCCCGCTCTTCGGGTCTCCACTCTCCCTACCCGCTATTCAGGTCTCCAATCTCTCGCCAGTCCTCTGGTAACTCTTCTCTCTCACCATCTACCCAGCCTCACGCTCCAACGGTTCAAATGACTTCCAAGTCTCCTTCGGATCCGGTTCCCAAACGTGGCAGTCATCGGACCAAACCAACTACGGATGATCCCAGCGCGAATCCACCTCACCACGCAGCACTTATGAGACAGAGACAGGTTTCGTGGCTTAAAGATCTCAACAAGGAGGGTAAAAATTCACTTGAAGGCATCGTTCAATGGTTGGGACTTACTTGGGGCGATCAAGACGGTCCAGAAGATGTGATTTGGATGTGTATGAATGCTTCTGATATGATCTCGACCAATTACTCTGCATACCGAGCAGGCATTCCAAGTAAGAAAGAGTGCTCCGAGAGATGTGCCAAGTATCTCGTGGCGAAGGGTTTTATTGCTCGTACCTGGAAGGGCTGCAAGCAGCAGGTACGGCTTTTGTTAATCTTCTTCTTGAATTTCCCATTTCTGACAGTCAAATCTTCCCACCTAGATTGAACTTTTCGAAACCAAGTTTCGAACCGCTCAAGGGTGGCGTAAACAGACCGGAGCTGGGATCTTGGCGCAGGCCGAGGATGATATCAATGACTTACAAGCCGATCCTGAAGTAGAGTACGATGATGATACCGGTGATGCCATCAGATCGAAGGCTGCCAGTACAACCAACGGTAAGGTTTTTGTTTATGTGTTTTATGATTCACCTATACTAACGTCTTCTCCTACTCCGTGTCAGAAATGTTGAAACGGTTATGTCGGTTTTACGAAGAGCTTGAACCGCTCATGGGTGACCGTCCTGGAAACGAACCACTAGCTACTGCCGAGGTGTTTCACTCTGCCCAATTGAATCCCACCACAGCCAACGCTCCGAGTGCCCAGCCTACCCCAAACAAAACCGAGTCAACTGACTATTCTCTCACTTTGACCGAGTCCATGGCTTTTGATGAATCTTGGAACGCGACCCCCCCCATCAGCCGATCGCCCTCTCCTGATCCTTCCTTGCAAACACCTGATCCAGAAGATATTCTGCCACCCATGCTCAAACGCCCATCGAGCATCAGTATTTCCAGTAGTAGCCACACTCAACCAATGCCCCCTGCTGTCTTTAAACAACCTGCTAGCGAGACTCCTCAAAGACCATCTACCTCCAAGAAGAATGATATAACTAAATCAGTCCGATCATCCTTGCCTACCATGTCAGACTTAAAAGAACTTACTGGAGACCGAAAGAAGGACGCCAGTGACCACCAGGATCTGAAAGACCAAATGGCCACCTCGACTCAAGCCTTCATCTCTTTCCTTGGATCTCGATTGGACGGCTCGCCAGCTAGAAATGACAAGCGAGGTAATGATGGCGAACTCTCTCCTGAAGCCGTTGCCAAAAAAAGGGCCTTAGACGAGCAGCTTGTAACCAAGCAGGCTGAGTTGAGCCTGCTCAAGCTTGATCGCGAACTTAAAGCTGAAAGAGCCGCGGTCAAAGCACTCGAACAGGGTCCATCATCGGTTGACAAACTCACTATGGCGCGCGAAAAGATTCAATGGGTGACTCAGCTTATCTCGGCAGGAATGTCTAAAGAAGAGGCGATGAAGCTTGCAGATGAGATGGCCGCTGGCCTTTAATCGCCATTTGTTCGCGCGACTATTACTAAAATTTTCAATATATCTTATAATATAATTATACTCTAATATCAATTTGTGTGCGCAAGTGTTAAACCAGTTGTTTTTGTGCAAGACTTCCAAAATTTGGTTCTAGGCCTGATATCTAAATGTGTGCGCAACTTATGTGTGATTCTTTGTTTGTCTGCTGGTCGTAAGAAATACAAGGAGTGCTTCCAAATAATTTGCTGAGAACTATTGATGAACACCAAGTGCCAACCAAGTAATTGAAATACTCGGAGCAGATCTTTATCAAGATTTTAGACTTGAAAAGTTTTTCCAAGTCATCAAAATAACTTGGATCAGATCTTTATCAAGTTTTGAGGCTTGGTAGAGATCTGATCGTCTCGGCAAGTTCAAATCTCAGAAGAGAATCACCAACTTTCTTTTTTTGAAAACTCGGCAAATTCAAATATCTGAAAAAAATCACCAACTTTTTTTTTATTTCAATTTACCAAACAACATCAAATAAATTCATATCAAAAAACTTTTACTGATTTTTTTAATAGCTACCTAAATAACAATGAAACACTTGCTTGCACTAAATTTTTTAATTTGATTATAACTGAACCACAAAATCGATCAAAACTTTGGTTACAAAAAGATAAGATTGCTTTTACCCTTGCGAATTATTGCACGACTGCCATCTTCTGAACTCATGCAATAATTCGTTTCTTCTTGCATAAGATGCATTATGATCATAATTGACAGGTAGATCATCTTGAGGTGGGTCATCATCATTAATATCAGCAGGCTGTTCCGGTTTCCAGCTGTCCCTATTCTTCAGCGTGAAGTTATGCAGGAGACACACGACACGAATCCAGTTGACAGCATGCGTAGCGGTTCGTGCATCCTTTAAGATGAGTCGCATGTCCCGTAGAGATTGGAATTGCAATTTGAGCATGCCATTGCCGTGTTCACTGACCACGCGTTGCTCACTGAGTGCGGTGTTGAATTCCTTTTTCAATAGATCTAATCCATAGGTACGGGGGCTTTTGAATGTTGGAATAACGTTCTGGGTACATGTGTAACCCGAATCGGCTAACAGGTACTCGCCCTCGGAGAAAAATTGATCGGGTTGTTGAGCAATCTGACATAACAAATCAATAACCAATCAGTAAGATTCTTGCTGGATATGCGAAACACCTGTTTTACTTACCTGAGTTGATGAAAAAACACGCTGGTCATGTGAACTGCCACACCAACCGTGCAACGCATAGATGATCCGAGCATTGTGATCACAAACGAGCATCGAATTGAGTGCGTACATGAATTTGCGAGTCCAGAAGTCCTCTGGATTTTTGAGAGGAGCCACGGCCAGAGGAATGAGTGTTCCGTCTATGAATCCAACGCAATCTTTAAAAAAGGACCTTGCGCCAATTTCTTTCTTGATAATCGTTCGTTCTTCTGCGTCAGGCCAGTAGACGTACTGGCTTTCCAATTTCAAAAGGGCCTCGAAACATCTTGATGTAAAATTATGTACACTGCCCTCTGAAACATCAGGACATCAGATATTGTACCAGAAGAGAACCCGATTTAATTCACCTACTCACCACTTAGCCCAAACATCTGTCCAATCATGTAAGCACTACCACCATTCCCACTTAATCCTAGCTGGCATAATGTCACAAGCAGTTGCCACTCAACTGGTAATTGAGGCCGCGATGAGCCGTTATGAAACACAAGGTCTTCACTAATCAAAGGTACAAGGCGAAAAAAAATTTCTTTCGACATTCGAGCCTATGGTAGGTAGCAATGATGTTGAATGATCAGTGAGTGACACATATCAATCAAACTGGTAAGAACCTTCAAACACTTACATATTTCATAAAATTCCTATCGCTTCCATTGAAGACCGCAGTGAAACGTATTTGTTGCAGGTCCTTCCTGTTTTCATAGAGTCGATCTTCAAAGTAACGTATTCTATCAGTCTGTTCGAGGGCTTCTCCAAGTATCACACCAATCCGGAAACAGTGTTCACGTAAGGCCACTTGATTCGATTCGGCCTCTTGAAGGTTCAAGCATCCATTCAGGTAAGTTTCGAGTGCTCCGACTAAGGTGATCATTGAGATAGTGACTGATTCTTGAGAGTTTTCAAGCAGTAATAAGGTGCCAGATTTCATCAATTCAAAGTGAAGAAACGCTTGTAGAGGTAAGTACAAAGGCGACTGGTATGTGAGATTGATGACCGATAAGAGATGAAGCGATGATTTCACGAGATCGGATATCAGCTGGGCTCGGGTGCCTACACGAGGCATGTTGTTGAGGAGTGGTAGATGGCAAAGGGCTCCTCAAAACAAGAAACCAGGTGGGAAAATCCTAGTTTCTCTTGTCCCCGCAAAAATGAAATGTATGTAAGTAGGTTTCGGACAAAGGTAGCTCGGACCTGGTTGTTTTGAGTACCGTAACTCTACACCGATCACCCTGATCGCTCAAAATTTGCGATCACTCATCAGCAATGGGCAGCGGTTAAATTCATGATGCCAATCTTAGATTTATTTGAATCTACAACTCAAATCTTCCAATCAAACCAGCCTCGTAAACAATGTGTACTTGCGGTACTCTGTACCATCCAGAAGAGGCTACGAGCTGGCGAATCAGCACCAGGTGCATGGGGGGCTGCTTGCACTGCGGCGAACAGGAAACTAACAAAGTATCTAACCAACGAGTGCAATAACCCCCAAACTCTGATTGCAACTATCCTCGAACCACGCCTCAGACAACGTACCTTTAAGCAATTCGGTCTCAGTGCTTCGGTTGAAAAACTGGGCATTCAGTCTCTCAGAATCGAGTACAATAAGATCAAACCAACTGCGACTCATCCTCAGCCAGTCACAAGCAAGAACACGAATGCCAAATCTGCTTCTAATACTTTTCAAACACTAGAAGATATCTACGCTAGCGCGGGTTGCGACATCTTTGATAGTGATGAGGAAGAGTTTGAAGAAGACGAGCTGAAAAAGTACTTAGATGGAAAACACCCTCTCCTTAAAAACGAGAATATTGGATCATACTGGAATGTGAGTACCTTACCTATCTTGTCACATCATCTCTACATACACTGACACTGCAACCCATCCACCAGCGCATGGCCACTTCGGGGACGTATCCTCTGCTCGCCAAGCTTGCATTCAATCATCTCACTATCCCAGCGTCTGGGGCGCCTGTGGAAAGAGTATTCTCTATCTCCGGTAATATCACAACTGACGATCGTGCACGCTTATCGACTCAAACTATCAGTCATCTTGTTTCTCTTCGTCACTGGATCGATAATGATGAAGCAACCGTAGCTGCTGAGGAAGTATAGATTCCCCTGGTCATGCTTTTAAAGTCTTCAACAGACTTGCTTAGATTGAAAAATGACCTCAAACGTTGTTATACAAATAAGTCCAACTTATACATACATATTTGTTATACAACACAGGTCTCACTTATTAAATCAGCGTCATTGTTACTTGCCTACACACAATAATCGATCGGTCGCTCGTCTTTTCACATTTTTATTAAAAACCTATGTAGTTAGATCAAAAACGAGATCATATCATGTGTATATCGGTACAGATGAGTTCCAATCTAAGTACCAAACTTCTTGATTGTCTACACAAGCAATTCATCACCTATCCACCTGCGTACATATTTTATCTTTTTTCGCTGCGATACTCTATGAGTATTGCTCCACAAATGGGTTCCTGAAGGCTGGGGATTCATTTGTATGAGTTTTCTTCTGAAAACCACACATGAGTTTTCTCGAACTCTGTATTAGGCAATTGTCTCATTTTCACGAGCTGATTCCAGTGGCTTCCAGCCACCGCAGAGTTTTGGCAACCACGAGTCTCTGGTTGTATGATTGCTTCACCATCCAAGTTTACCCATTCGGCCATCCCTATGACAGTGAGCCTGGAGCCAAAGATATGAATGAGATCAATGATAGTTGATACTGTGAATGGGAGTATTGGCTATGTATACATGCTTTACACACACAGCAAATAGACAGGGCATCTCGAGGGGAACCTGTGAACCCATTGTGAACGTATTGCGAACGAAATTCACAATTGAAGGAAGTTGCGGACTCGGACACCGCAACTTTCCTCAATCGGGTTTTGAACTAATTCATTCCCGCGGTGTCATGAATCCTGATCAAGAATCAAAAATCAAAACTGTGATCTCAAGAATCGAACCAAGAGAAAGGGAGACCTAAAGTTAAAGACTTTGATTTCCCCTCATAAGTTAGATTTGAATCTCTATATCAACTAAAGGATCCAGTACATACGTATTCAGAAAGATGTCAGGATCATTTAATAGTATAGTATAGGATCAAGACTTAAGATGTATCATTATCATTTAATGAGAAAATCAAGAATGACTTCATTGGCAAAAGAGCAAGCGCAAGTGTTCACAATCTGAAACCGTTCACAATCTGATGGTTTGCCTTGAATTTTATCTGAAAGTATATTTTATCATTTCACATGACATCTCTCTGAACCAGACAAAGTGATCAATACTCAAACTTTCATCCTTTCACAACCGCTCAATCTTCTCATTTTTTTACAACCTTCCAGGAGACTATTATTTCCTCTCAACTGCTCTTCTTTGTACACAGAGACTCACAAATTGGATCTTCTTTCCTATTGCTGTTGCTCTTACAATTGTCATTTATGATTCATAATTTTATTTTGTTTTTGAATTACTTGCTTGCTTTAATTTTCTTAACAAACCTTTATATATATTTTGTAAAAAAACCAATTTCCAAAAAAACAAAACCACATAAAACCAACCCACAAATCAAACCTCTTCATCTATAACGTATCAATCTAAACTCAAAAAAAAAAGAAAACTCCTTCCAAAAAAACCCATACCACCCCAAAACAAGAACCTCACAAACCCATCAATCAAACCAATCAATCCTCATCCTCATCAACCTCAACATCCCCATCCTCAGCCAAGCTCCTAATCCGTCCCCAATACTCACCCAAAACCCTATCCAAAAACCCAATGACAAACAAATGAGCAGGCACAGCTTGATCCTTTGCCCCATTCCTAAAAACTAAAGATCTAGAAATCCTAAGTTTAGATAACTGAATCAATGAATGATTCATCTCTTCACGATGTTGAAAAAGGTTAAAACTATAAACCGAATGAAAGCTTGCAGCTGTTCCTAAAACTTCAATTCGAATCCCATTAAACCTTTCTCCTTTTTCAAAATAAATCATACTTGTACACAAACTTTTCACTATTCTTTCATTCATTGATCCTTCTTCTTCTGATGATTGGTAATTGAGATTGATCGAATGAGTTCGGATAGTAGATTCGTTGATAATCCAATAACTTCCTTCAGATTCTTTATCATAAACTCTTTCGATCCCATTACTTTTGTCTTCAATCCCTCCTTTTTCATTTCCTACGATTTCTAATTCTTCTCCTTCCTCTGAATCTATCATAACTTTCTCCTTCAAATCAGTTTGAAATCCAATCTCAGATCTAAGATTTCTTCTTCTAATCAATGGTAATCCATCTAACCTAATAGATGATAAAGTTACATGAAATGCTAAATCTGATTTAGGTAATTTACGTGATAACAATTCACACCATGCTATCCAACCAACCAAAAAAAAAAATCATTTCAATCAGTTCATTGTTCTAATATGAAGAGATCAACTTAATCACCTTTGTATTCATTAGGTTCCATAACTCCAATCTTCCCAATCACTACCCTCCACTCAACACTAGACCTAACCAAAACCTTTCCAACCTCATTCCAAACGACTTTAACAATCAGATCCAACCTATCCTTTTGATCCAATCCAATTTCCTTCGACTTCTCATTCGATTCCTTTTGACGTCTTCTAATCTCTCTACGATACCGATGTTCCATAAACTTCAATCGAATCTCAAACTCTTGTCCTAACTCATCTTGTAAAGAAACTATGACCATTTCCTTTTGATCTTCATCACTCTTTAAAAGTTTATAACTCAAATGTAAAAACCTATGTCTAGAATTCACATCGATCCCATTAGCTGGCCATCTCAAGTTCAACTGTAAAGGTTTAATAAACCCATTCAAATAATAAGCAAACCCAAAAGACAATCGTTTGATAGGTTTAGGTAAGATTTTAAATTGATCTACACCACTTTCGATGGTAGAGATAGATGAATCACTACTACAACTTGATTCTGATCGACTTCTCATCAATAGACTAGAAGATGGTGAACTTTGGATTTGAGATGCATTTGGAGAAGTTTCAGTTCCAGTTTCAAAACTTATACCAGGAGATCTAAACCTATCTACTAAGATCTTCATCGAATCATATAACCTTAATGAATACTTAATCATTTTTGAAAACTCTTCATCTTGAAACTCTTGACGATCAATCATTAATCTTGTCACTGGTCTACAATCGGGTCCTTTGATTTGTCGGATTCCAATCATCATCCCTCTGAAATCTTCTACTTTATCAATCACTATCAAACATGCATGTCGAGTCGATTTCACTCGATCTAAACTTTCAATCATCTCTTCGATTTCTTTGGATAATTCAGTTGATGAATATTCACTACGATGAACTTTTCCAATCGTCATTTGTCCAAATTTACCAGCCTAGAAAAAAATACCCAAAGAACAATCAATTTGGTTCAAGTTTTCAATTCCTAAAAGAATTTTAAGAATCACTCACATTATAAGCAAATGAAAACTTTTCAAGCCAACGTTTCATCACTCTAATTTCTTCTTCTTCTTCTTCCTCTTCCTCCTCTTCCTCCTCATCTTCTCTTCCTTCCTCATCTCTTTCTCTTCCATCCGCATCTCTCCCTCTTTCTCTTCTTCTTCTTCCTCTATCAGACCCTTTCCCCCTAGGCAAAACCACCGAAACACAAACATCTCTTTTCCCACTCACAGGTTCGAGTCCAAACTTACTCCAATCCTTCAATTCACTCAAAGGGAATCCCAACTTCTGTTGTCCTAGATTAGTCTTAACGAGCACCATAGTAGCTCTCAAAGTTTTCCAGTTCGATCCTCCTCCTCCTCCATCCTCTTCTTCTTCATGAGATCCAAGTTTTAAATCATCAATTCTAGGTATATGATACTCAATCCTTTCGATCCTTGGTATCTCTCCTTCTGATAAACTTTTCTCAGGTTTAGCAGTTCGGTTCATCCATCTACTTTTCAGTGACTCCTTCCTTGGTAAAAGTCTTTCGATCAAACTCTCTAATCCTGGATCATAGATCACTTGTGATCCAAGTTCACTTGCCCAATTCCTCAACCGATCCCTCGTCCTCGATGAAATCCTATCTTCTTTCTTCTTCTTCTTTTTCTTTTTCGTTTGATCAACTTTATTCATAGGATTCTTGTATTGATGTAAATTGAATTCCAAGACTTTCTTTAATGATGCTTCAAGTTTCAAGATATTCGATATAATCGTTTCTTTATCTTCTTTAGATCCCATTCGAACCCCACTCTGTTTTCCTTCAACATCTTCATTATCCGAAGAAGAATCAGAATCAGACGAACCAGGTTGACCACCATCAACTCCTTCCCCAACCATACCAAGCAGCTCATCATCCTCATCATCACCTTCACTAGAATCATCAAGACTTTCATTCGAAGACCCCAATGGCACCCAAGACCTTGGCGTAGGAGGAAAGTCTGTTATCCCTTGACCATGACAAGTAGGCAAAGCAAGTAAAGAACTTCTACTGATCCGATACGATGGTTCATGAACCGAAAGTCTTTGATGATTCGAAGGATTATGAGTATGTTTCGATTTCACAAACTTTGCTCTCGGATCACTTTCTCGAGCAAGTCGTCTAGACGTCTCCATCAATCTCCTTCTCCGTTCTTCTTCAATCTCTCCAAGCGTGCTCAATGAACCAAGTTCATCATCATCATCAGATCCCACTCCAAACGAACATGGTGAAGGTGGTAATGCATATTTCCCTTTACGATCTTGATACTGAACATCATTTACTGAATGGGCTGGTCCAAAACAAACTGACTCGTAGCCTGGTGGGTCGACCATCGGTCTTCGTGGCATCATTGTTGCAGGTTCCATGGATGATGACGGATGCTGAGAGGTGAGCATGATATCAGTGTTGAGCTGTGAAGATGAAGAGCCAACAAGACCAGTTGATAACAGAGTCTGATCATCAGAAGTGGGTAAACCCGACGAAACAGTGGTGATCGAGCCTGTGGCGAAAAGATTGGTATTGAGCGCAACAGGCGAAGGTGACGAAAGAACCCCATTGCCTTCCAATAGACCATCAACCCCCAAAGAAACCGGTAAAGAGCTCGAAAGACGATCAAAAGGCTCGACCAAAACTCGCTCAGACTGCTGAATCAAATCCGAAAGAAAAGTTGAAAGGTTCATTGATGAAAGGAGTGTTGAACCATCGAATCAATTCAGATCATTCTCATCTAAGCTTTGATGGGTCCAACCCAGTGATAAAACTCAACTTGGGGCGGTGGAATGGTAAAAGAAGGAATAAGAACACGGTCTCTAAACTCACAGGTAGATTATCGCACCATTCCATTTCTTCCGGACCAGTGAGATTGGTGTCGTTACTGATCAATGCTTCTTCTTCGAGATCTTCATGCCTTCGTTTCACGGGTCGCGTCGAAGGTGGATCTGCCGGAGGTGAAGTGAAGGAAGATTGCTGAGGATTGATGTCCAAGGGACCAGGGTGATTTAAGATACCACCTATATTTGTATTCGCATTCGCATTTGCATCCGCATTCGCATTCGCACTCGTATTTGCATTCGCATTTGCATTCGCATTTGAATGTGAATTTGAATTCGCATTTGTATTTGAGTTTAATTTTAAAAGAGGACCGAATCCAGACTTAGATCGAAGCACCCCCTCACATCGCCCACCCACACCTTCCTCATTCTCCTTCTCTTTCCCCTTAGCAGCCGCAGCCACAGCCTTACGTTGAACTTCCCTTTCCTGAGCCAACCAATCAATATACCCACCAGCCGATTCAGCCAAACCTTGAACCGATCCAGCCGCCGAGCTGAGCAACCGATGAGCAACTTCCAATCTCGAAATCGAAAGTTCAAGCCGATGTGTCAATGGATCGGTTTCGTCATGTTCATTGGTTGAGAAAGATGTTTCTGAAAGTGATGGTTCTTCTGTTCTTCCTAACCAGCTTTCTAAATCAAGTAAAGCAAAACAAACTGGCCAAACTACTTCTTCACCTGTTTCATCATCTTCTTCTTCACATAACCTACACACTAACCAACTTGTTGGTGATTCATTCTTGGCACTTTGGTACTTTCCTATCATCATCTTTCGTTTCCAAACCTCTTGAAACCTTCCAATACGTTTTTCTTCAAGTTTAGCAAGTTTCCGGTGTTGAGAAATCCAAGCAGTAGTACTAGAAGTAGGATTCGATTTCCTTTCTAGGGGTTCACACTGAAGATCAAGTCTTCCAAACATTCTTACAAACCTAGCTCGAAGCCACGGAAAAGGTGCTAAGCTTAATGGAAACCCATCAGGAATAAGTGTTTCAGTAGGTACAGGTAAAAGTCGACGAGCAAAGAAGACAGGTTGACAGAGTGCTGCGAGGGGTGTTAGCCAACAAGAACCCTGCAAGGTTAATTCGAAAGAAGAAGGAGCGTGTAGAATAGCTGCCAGTAATCTAGGTGAATCCATGGCTAGTGCATGTCTTAGTGGTTCATCCGTCATCACTGGTACTGAAAGTAATCGATCTGATCCCCATGGAATCCATCGAGTAGGTATCGCATTCAAAGGATTCGAAGAAAGAGGTGAAGTAAGTGGGATCCTAAAAAGATAACGTTGTAGAGCTTCTAGAAAGTATATATAGGCTGATAGATGAGTAGGTGCAAAGAAATCATTCCCGGTGATGTTCTTGGCAGGTCTAGAAAGATAAGGGATGAATGGTTTCGCATTTGTCGTCTTGATCCTTTCACTTATGGTAGGAAAGAGAGATGAGTATGTAAGAATTCCTTGGTCGATCACTTTGGAGGATGATGTGATGGTGTAAGAGAAAGATCAGTCAAAAAAAGTGATCCAAAAGGATTTTCGGGATAGGGTCTTGACTTACCTTTACAGTACTGGAATCCAAGACTATCAATCGTACTACGTAATCCATCGTCGCAAGCCGATAAATCTTCATCAGTCGATTCTTTTTCTTTTTCTTTAGCAACCGATTTTTTCTTTGGAACCAAGTCTCCTGGTATCTCGTAAACCCATGACTCTTGAAGCGTACGAGAATCAGTGACATAGGTAAGAGAAAGTCGATCGAGCTCTAGATAGAATTCACTAGTATTCTCAATACTATCACATCTGACTCGAGCCCATTTGATTTGCCATTGATGATCGAGAATAGGTGGTGATCGGTCTTCGACTTCGTCCATTTCTTCTGATACCATTTCCTTGAATGGTTCTTGAATCTCCTGGGTCTGTTTCACTAGAGGTATCTTCCATTTACAAGCACTGAAACCACGCCAGATGTTGTGTTCGATACTAGATGTGGTCATATACCCCCATGCTTGAGGACCGGCCAGACCTAGTTGGTATTGCTCATCTGCTGAAGATGCTGAAGTAGGTCTAACCACTTTTGTAGTAGTGGTAGTGGCTGTGGTGGTGGTGATGATCGGTGGCTGTGAGGTAGACGGTTGTGATTGAGGTTGTGAAGTAGGAACTTGAATAGTCGAAGGTTTTGGAGGAATAGGAATCGGAGCAATCACCGATGAAGGTGATGGAAGTGAAAGACGACTAGGTTGAGAGTTTTGTGATTGAGAACCAGTACGACGAGCAAGTCGAGGATCAATGGATCTAGGAAGCGGAACTAGGTTAGGACGGTTATGAGGCGGAAGACTGTGTCTTGGAGTCGAATTGAAGGTAGCTGAAGAGAGTAGACTAGGAGAAGGACCAGCAGTTGATCCATGAGACTGTCTTAGATAATTGTTGGAATGAGGAGGTCGAGGAGGGACTGGTAAGTTTGAGTTTGGAGTCGGTTGAGTTCGAGGATGGTGTTGCTGAGAAGAAGTAGAAGAGAATGAACCTGAACGAGATTGAGGTAGAGGAAGTGGATGGATTTGAGGATGAGATGCTTGAGATTGAGAATAAGCAGGATGAAGTTGAAGGTGATGAGGAACCGGGAGAAGTGGATGAGATTGAAGAGCGAGATGAGGATGATGTAGTGGATGATGTAGTTGAGATTGAGTTGGTTGAAGATGATGAGCTTGAGGAAGATGATGATGAAGTGGTAAATGTGAAGGTTGTGATTGAGGAACAGGAGGAGGTTGATGAGGATGATGAAGGTTGGGAGGAGGAGGAGGTTGTTGAAGTAAATAGATGTGTTGTTGATGTTGATGAAGAGAATGTTGATGTAGTAGTTGAGATTGATGATGATGAAGTGATTGAGATGATGGTTGTTGTTGTTGTGCTTGTTGAATTGATTGAGGATGAGAAGGAAAGAAGAGATGATTGTGATTGTGATGATGGTTATGGTTGTGATTGGATTGTTGATAATGATGATGATTGATTGGTAAGTTAGTTGGATTGAATGTATTTCGATGTGAATGATGTTGTTGTTGTTGTTGTTGCTGTTGTTGATTATGGTTGTGATTGTGATGATGATTGTTTAATGGCATAGCATTAGCATTCAGATTGAGGATTGGATTGGATTGGATGAGACGATGAGGCTTCCTTTGATTTGGTTCAGAATGAGAAAGAGACCTTGATCGATCGAAATCTGTCAGTTCACTCAAATTACAACCCGGAATGCGAGAGGGCACACCGGTACTTTACCCGGACCTGGCAAACCCGAGGAGATCAAGAAATCAATCAGGGCCAACCGGGGCACACCCAGAATGATTTATGGGAGCACCTCACCTTGTTTTATTCCATTTGCCCTCAGAAAATCATGCTGTAAATGTATCAAGCATGTAAACAAGTTATTACCCAGAGAATTAGGATCATCAATTCCATCAACACATTGCTTTCAAGCATGCTTGGTACAAAGATATGGATTTACATGTATCACAAAGATAAATAGAAAGTAAAGTTTGGAATATTCTTCAGAAAATCGGTTGATATATCCTTAACCAAGTGTTAAAAATATCAAATATATTATAACTTTAAGACAATCAAAAGTATCAATAAAAAAATATAGTGTGGTGCTCATTGCTGAATTGAACTAACCATCTTGATTGTATCAACACTGATACTTCACTTTACTAGAAGTGCTTTTGCTGGGTAAAGTAACTAGTGTTTTGGTTTTACTTGTTGTGGTTTTCTTTTCTAAGCACATGTGACTTTTTTTCTGGAGCATTACCACACAAACTAGTTGAACTTGATTAAAACAAACTCTACTGAGTAAAGTAAAGTAGTTTTACTTTTCACTAACTGATCAAGCTACAACACCCGCACATCAAAGGATTCATCAAGTAACCCACAAGTGGTTCGCTGGTCAACCCATATTCCCAGTCCTAATACTACAAACCCTATTTGGAGCAAAGATACCTAGAAGTGGCTTGCAAATATGGAACATCACATCACTGTAGTCTTTGCAAACAGGTTGGATTTGCTGTGTCTCCATGACTTTTTGTGTCATGATAGGTTATCAACAAATCTGAAAGTTCAAACAATAAGGGTACACAAACATTACAACCCATTTGAAAAACACATTTAAGAAAAAATATAAAAACCCATTCAAAAAAATATTTTTTTGAACAGAAAATTCCAGAGGGACTCAATTTATTTTTCTGTTCAAAAAAATAATTTTTTAAATGGGGTTTTCTATTTTTTCTCAAATGTGTTTTTCAAATGGGTTGTAATGTTTGTGTACCCTTAATGTATTTAGAATAACACCATAAATCATATATGTGGGCAAGAAATCAGTCTTGCTTTGTTGGTTTTTATTAATTCTTAGCAAACAAAGTGTGGGTCATACATAAAAGAGTTTTTCAGATGCACTGGTGGTTCTAAACTCAAGATTCAAAGATGGGACCAGTTTTAGAACAATTAAATGCAAATATGACTTAAGAACTCTTTAGAGACAATTTATAGATCATATATAGATTTCCTACATCAAAACCCATACTACATTTATTTTTTATGCCAAGCAACCTTATACTCTTCTGTACACACATTGAACATATCACTTGATCATTCATAGTCTTCTCAAGAGGTTTTAGGTTCTTTTGTTACCATCTCATGTAACAGACACACCTCTGATTTTTTTGTGGAATGAGAACTTTATGGGTTTGTTCACAGATACCAGCTTCAGCTGAGAAAGCTCTTTGGATTGGACAATGAAGGTTTGCTGGTGGTGAGATACATAGTCGTGAGTAAGTGAAGAGATGTAATATATGTGTCTGGAGGGTGTTATGCTTGATTCAAAACATACATCTTATCAGAGACAGTTTAGATTTTCTTGAAGTCTTGGATGTGTTAAATCTCATCATCAGAGTTAAGGAATTGTTGGGTAGATTGACGGCATTCTTGTGCAGCTGGATTATTAACTTCAAGTTCAAGTATGAGTTTTTGTGAGGTAAATTCAGACGTAAAAATCTCCTTGGCATACATTGAGTATGTTGAGAAAGGACCAAACAGCTTGTGAAAGAAAGGGAATTGGCAACTTGGATGAAGGAGGGCTGCTATCACCAGTGTCTTGCATTTCAGTGCTTCTTCAAAGTACTTGTTGACCTGCTGTGACAATGCTTCATACATTGGAAAGAAAGCATAGGAAGACATTGAGTTGTTGATTGTCTTTTGAGAATGGCATTGTTGCTTGACATATTTGTTAAATGAGTATTGATCATGTTGGTCCAGCCTCCTTCATTTGTTTTGTTGATTGTGTGTAGCGCTTTACATGAGATCCAGTCAGTGATCTGATGAGAAAAGACTTTAAGAAATCAGACTTACCACAAGCTCTGAATATTCATGTTCTTGTATTTGTTGCCAGTCATTGGGTTTGAACATAGGTTTCTTGAAAATACCCGGAGTATAATGTGCACTTGGATCAGAGATTCCTTCATCTTGATTTAAGGGAGGAAGGTCCAACTGATCCCTCCTCAAGGTCTCATCTATAACCTATGATAGAACATCAATTAGTTTATTCTATCAGACTTCAGAAATATATTTATAGAGAATATGATACTAACCATGCCCTGTGGCGGCTTTGATATCTGATATACCACCATACTCCATAACCAGCTATCAGCATGAGAAGACAGAGAGCTCTAATTTGGTAATTGACATCTTAAACAGCATCACACAATACTTCTGAGCCTGATAGTTTGTGTATCACAACATCAAGCTTTGTGTGTATATTTTTTCATTCAGTGTTGTTCCTGCTCAATGTTTGATTAAATTAACTCACTTGTTTCAAAAGCTTAGCAAGTTTGTTGGAATGACAACAGTGAGTTTTTTGAGACTCAATTACATTGAATTCCTTGTTTTTTGACTCCACTGGTTTTTTTTGTGGCTGTGTCTTACTCTTAGCAAGGATTTCTTGTTTGATATATAAGTCAGCTTTGTCTTTTTGTAAAACAATTTTGGCCTGAATAACTGCTTCATCAGTCTCATCATGATCAGTTTCAAGCTTGTCTTGTTTCATGTGGTGGGCGTGAGCTTGGGAAAAAGTACGCGCCCGGGCACGCCTGGAGGGGGTCGGGTGCGCCCTGATTTTGGCTGGGGGCGCGAGAGGGCGCATGAGGTGTGGAAAAGGACAAAAATGTGTCAAGTTTTTGATGATGCTTTGTCAGCCACATCTTCTACATCCCAGAAAACATTGATAATCTCATATGAACACCCTATAAACAAATTCAACAGCAATAGTACAACAAAAATCAACCAAATCAAAAAAATCAATGAACATGTGTTGCTATCAATGTAGTCCAAAATTTGGCTGTTGGGGTAAATTTCAATCCAGACTGTAAATTCTTCCATGATTGGAAGAATATGGTGTGGGGTGGTACCCATAACACACATTGATTCATTTGAAATGATTTGAAGGTGGAAGAGGGTGGATTTCAGCAGAAAACCTTGTAGATCACATGCTTGGTTCATGGGCGTGCCCACTCCAATTCAGACCAAAAAGGACGCGCCCGGGCGCGTACTGGGGCGTCAAAATTGTGCCACGCCCACCACATGAGTCTTGTTGATGTTGTTTGTGTGAAGAGTTTTGATTGAAATTGTTATAAGCTTGAGGTTTGGTAAGCTTTTTGTCTTCACACTATTTGGTGATTGTAAGTGATTCTTAAGCTTGAGGTTTGGTAAACTCTTTGTCTTCACACTCTTTGGTGATTGTCTGTAAGTGATTGTCTAAAGAAAATCTTCCACAATTAATTTTCTTGACCAGAGGTGGGGGTTGTGTCTCCAAACCAAGTCCCTCAAGTCTGGAATTGACTATCAATGAGCTTCAGTGAGCTACACAGTAAACATGCAGACTTTGGCTCCCAGTGATACAGCTGGTCTTCTTCATTAGAAATACAATGCAAACTGTGATTCATTGCAAAAAGTCCTTTGTCTGTGGGAGCATACATAAAAACAAAAAATAACAAAATTAGATGAAAACTAAATTAGAGAATTGAAGAACAAACTCATCTTTGGATGCTTCTTCAGTATATTTACAAGATCAGGCTCTGATAGCCACTTGCCCTTGCAATACCGAGCAATGAGCTTTAGTTCAAGGCATTGATTGACAAATTTTCATCTTTGTCTATAAAAGACACTGAATACCCAAGAAACAATATTGAATTCCTTTTTGAAGCCCAGCTGTCTTGTTGAAGGTTGAACATGCTAGGATTTGCCTGAAAGGTTGGATTCATGTGAGTTCAAAACAAAGACACATTCAAATGGGAAAAAGAACAAAAGAGGCATACCTCAAGTTTTTGAAAGACTTCATCATGAAGTGAAAGATAAACCACATGCACCTGTGTAGCAGCCCATGTACAAACTTGAAGCTGAACCTGTTTGTTTGAATAACTGAAACAAGCACATAGGTCAACATCCTCAATCTAAGACCAATGGTTGTGCTTGTTGAAGAAGCCAAAGAGCAATTATCTGATTAAGAAGACTGTTGTTGAATTGTGATCATTGATTGAGGACAGCTAGAGTGCTTTGATTGATGGGAATTTCTTGATCAATCGCTACACTGTGTATAAGTCTTCACTCAGCCTTGGTCAGAGTCTTGGGTAGATTAGCACCATTTTCAATCGCAACATGTCAATCTTTAAAGCCTGGACATACATTACCAGCTTTGATAGTTGAGTGGAATTATCACAGTGGCTGGCTGTTGATTTGGTTGCTGAGTTGGGTTCAGCTTGTACAGGTGCTGCACACCATTTGCAAGGGTGGGAGTGGAAAGGACCACCTGGTAGCTAAATAAGGAGTGAAAGTCAGCTGAGTAGAGCTTTTGATCATGGATAACAATAAAAGGAGACTTAAATCTTTTTTCCTTTGATTGCCTCATCCAAGTAGTCTTGAATTAGGGTATAGAAAGTTTGTTCTGGAAATTTCCAGAACCATATTTGTATACTGTATTTTGCATGATTGTTTTTCTTTTTTGAGCGGTGTTTTATGTGGTCTGGGTCAGAAATGTGTTGTAAGTCAACCACAATACCTGGAATGTGGAAAAATCAGGAGAGTAAGTGATTCAACTAAATCAAACAAAGTAAGATAATTGTAAATTAACTGGATTGAGCCTTCTTTCTTCACTTTGAGGTGTTTTTTGTAGCTTGTCTTGGCTAGTGCACTTGGTGCATGGTCCACAGGTAGATTGGGTAAAAGAAAGTGAGGCAGACCAAGCTTGTCTCTGCTTTTGCTTATGTTGGTGAGATATTGGAGACTCCGAGTCTGATCCACTGACTCCAAGTGATTTCCAAGAGTCTTGTCAGGGTGGCACTTACTCTAGTAGTTAAATATCAATATTTAACTGAGGAACCTGACAAAGAATCCTATTGGATACATAGGATGAATAGTATCTATTATAAAGGTAGGAATTTCCTTTATATCAGTAACTTGTTTCAAAGGGTACTAACCACGGTATACGTAAATATAAACGTGACAGAAGGTTCCACGGCCCACTGTTGGTTAACAGACGGAACTGGTCAGGTTCTGAGCCGGGGATATTTTCTCGAAGATGGAATCAACGAGTAGCCTGGGTTTTGAAGCCTCAGGGATCTTATCAACTTTACGTTGTAAGAACAATGGCACTTGACCAAGATGGAGTTTTACTGTCTCGAAACAGGGACAGTAAAAGGAAAAGAGGGAAAAAGGAATAGGTAGTGAACCTGGTCTCTTACTTACAGTCTAGGTAAGATCAGAAGTGACTCTTTGTACTTTGCGTTCATAGTAACTGGCACCTTGTCTGTCCGGACGTCTCAGATCGACGTGAGCACACCACGGGCTTCACAAAAAAATCAAAAGTCTTTCATTTGGTCTGGACTGACTGAGTGTCGTTTCTCGCCATTCATAAGCTTTCCCTTTGACCTGTCAATACATTTACGGACTCTTGATCCGATCCACCGGTCAAGCAGTTCATGCATTCACTGAACCTCAGCCACTACATGGGCATAGTTTCCCATTGACATATTTGCTGTGTCTTGTTATCTGCTTCGGCCGTTTTGAAGATACTATAGATTAGATGAATGTTTTAACATGTACCACTGGAAAAGGCAGAACAAATCCCATTGTCTGACCACTCTGTATTTGAGATTGGGTTAGTGTCTCTTGTCCTTTGCTTCTAACGTCCTCTTTCAAAGGAAATATGAATTGCATCACCCACAGCGAGGTGCCCATAGCGTACTTTTTATACTCCATAGTGTACTGAAATGAAGTGAAGACAACTTCAATACATTCTTTGAGTCATCCGAGAGCAACTCTGTCAAGTACTTTTGGTCGCTCAGCATCCCATCCATTAGAAATTTGGCACTGTGATATGAGTTTGTTACCTCTGATTTCAAGTTGTCCTTTTACACTGGCTTGTTTGTTCCTGATCTTTCTGATATCGTGCGATGTTTCTACTTTTTTCTATTCCTCTCTAGCTCGCAAATCACGTGAAGTGAAGAATTGGAAACGAGGTTCACCTGTTAAATCCCTTAAAGCAAACAATGCTTTGGTGGCAGGCAGTCTTCCAAAAGCGAATGCAGCATCTTGCCGTGCAATATCCACCTTTCTCCGAGCTCTTTTGGAGTACAACACACTCAAAAGCTTCCCACCTCCACCTACGGTAGACGAACATACTACCTTAATACAACCAACTAAAGAAACAATCATGTCGGATCAAAGAGTCTTTCTGCCCGAGCCTGAAACTGTTGTCTCAAAAGAAGATCGATGGGCTAACACAAAAGCCATGATCTTGGCCGACCTCCAAAAATATGGTGTTACACGATTTACCTTCGATTGGACACTTCAAGAAGGCTACGAGTGGAATCGTATCATGACAACCTTTACTTTGAAACACTGGCTACATGCAAAACAACAAGGGATGTTCTCAAAGTTATCAATCAATCCCTCACACACCACTGAAGTACAACTAGAAGGGATAATTGCTAGATGGATTCGTGGTCGTGCAACTGAGATTCGATCTGGAAGGAATGATCCTAAAAAACGCCGGGTCGTAGAAAACAACAAAAAGAAAAGGGCGGTGAGTGATTTATACGTTCTCAGAAATAGATTATATTACTGATACACATGTGTGATATTGCTTGTCCACCTTATCCACAGTTGTTCAAATATCGACGCGATTCGGCCAAGCGTCATCTTGATGCGAGCTGGACCGAGTTAATTACAGATGCTGATTGTTGCTCTGAGACTGAGTACGAACCTGATCAGATAAGATATGAGAAGATTGGATTAGTTTGGCGAAGTGAGCAGTACTCAGCTTTCCTGCATTCCATAGATCGCCTTTCTTTTAAATATAAGGCTCAACTTCACGGCAATCGACTCGCCGCCCAAAGATTTGACCAATGTCGAATCCCTGGATCCAAATACAATCACAAAGCCGCAGTCTGTTGCGGGCTTCCACAAAACTGCTATGACCCTGTTTGGTTCAACAGTCTTGATATCGACAAAAGGGCTAAGCTGAAGGCACATCCACCCTCCGAATTGATGAACACTCTGGCTACTCAAGTCAAAAAGAAACTGAATGAGTCTTAGTGGTGAACAATGGTGGTCATGTTGATGGAGATTTAGTTTCCTTTGTTGTTGTAGAATGCGCTCTTCTTTGAGCCTCGATAATTCGAGAATTTTCAAACCTACCATATAATTTTACTCAAGATTTGACTAGATTATGTAAATAAATATACTTTGTGGTTTTGTTTTATGAGAAAGTGTGATCAACTGGCAAAAATATATTGTCATTTGAATACGGGAAATGATAGATACATATGTCATCCAGATAAAAGCAATGGATTGTGATCAATAGAACTTAGTTACCAAAACCGGCTAAACTGGAAGTCATGTCAATGATTGCCTAGATGAAGGAGAATGATTAGAACAAAGACAAGACAGAAATAGTTGGAGAAATATTTGGGAATTACGGACCATACTCCTGAGACCGACGGTGATGTTTGTGGACTCATGGATCTCAAATGTATCAGGAGGGTTTTCAGCAACAACACAGTGACCATAAAGGTGGTCAAGATTGATACATTGTATGACGGGTGACTCACGATAGAGAACATCCGCTTTCAAATGTGGCAAGTGGCGATATGGATTTCGCAACTGATCAGCACCTTGCAGGGGGCGAAATGAGTCAACGATTAAAAGCAGAGTTGAATCTTTGACCAAGCGAATTATGTGTCGGATGGTGCCAAATTTGAATTGACTGTTATTGTGGAGCTGAACACAGCTGTTTCCTTGATGGATTTCACGTGGTGAATAGATCTTGCCGGCATGTTTCCAGTATGATGTTGTTTGAAGCGCTGGGGCGAGATCAGTGTCAGAATGACCCATGGTGACGAGAGTGGTCATAATAGAGGGAATGATTTCACTCGGTGGTGAGAAAGTGCGCCATTTAGCTGCAGGGGTATGGAAGAACTCGTCCAGGCCTAGGTTGTTCCAATCTTGCTGGGACATGTTGGTGAGCATATTGCGAAAGAATCCCCTTTGTGTGTGTGCACGGACCATGGTCTTACCAACAGTAGCTACAATAATAATAAGATGATGATAAGAGACCATTCTGAAATATTTGAAACAGGGAATGAAGACAAAAAACTGACCTGAGTGAGTCTATTTTGGCGTTTGGACAAGACTGCCAATAATACGCTCCCCCGTCCATGCCGAGGTATACGGAGGAGGACCAAATTGGCGACATTGGTCAGGAATATGTTGAGCAAAATGCATGTTAGGTGTTGATCGGACCCCAGGCCAAGCTGCTTGTAGATGTTCACGGAGGTGCTTCAGAGTAATTTCAAGCTTCTTGATGTCAGTCTCCTTCATCACCCGCGAAAAAGATATATTGATAATCTGGACGATTAGGATGAGTGCACGATGTAATTTGAAGGCATTCGACTCAGGCTCAGCATTATGATGATATGGAACAAGAGAAATCACCATAAAGACTGTATATAAAACTATCCAATCAGCTGCCTTGGGAGTACCACAGCTTGCAGTCCCAAAAGTAGCTGGAATGTGGGTAAGCCATGACGGAACAGGGGTATTCGAGATGGTGTAGTGTACTAGGTCAAGCTCATGAGGTGTTATAGATGGACCATTTGGAGGTGTGACTGTGCTGGCGGTTGAGTGCAATGAATCAGATGGATGTTGAGAAGAACTGTCTGTTTCTTCATCATTTGACATGATTGTGTCTTGCATTGGTTTTTTCGCTGCACGAGAATATTGGGTACGGCTGCTGGAAGTCTCGCTATCCGAAGGCTGGCTGTCACTACCAGCAGACGATTCCAGTGGGATATCGGGTGTGGGCCAGAGTGGTGCAGGGTAGGGTTTCAAATTCTCGGGAGGGAGATCGTGGGTACCTGAGTAAGCCAAATTAGTCTTTTGTTTCTCGAGCTCCTTTGCTGCTATAGGTAGACAAATGAATGTTGTTGAGAAATCTTTGAGAATCCCCAGCGCGAGACAATGCATGATGTCAATTGTTGTAAATCGGGTTGGCTGCCAGTAAGGTAACTTCAAGAAAGGTGTAGCTCGTACACCATTCTTTTTGGCGAGTTTTTGCTGTAGCGAGGCAGAGGGGGCTGCAAGCCATGCTTCTGATTGAGTTTTAAATTCAGATTTATTTCGTGGGCGATAAGTTTTGCTGTTGACTTGATCAATATCAGCGTGTGGTATATAACAGTTATTGCAGAAAAGAGTAGCATTATGTGCG